>NW_020955575.1:387179-447654 GCF_003031625.1 Empidonax traillii
TCTCTCTCTCTCTCTCTCTCTCTCTCTCTCTCCCTCTCTACCTATCCATCCATCCATCCATCCATCCATCCATCCATCCATCCATCCATATATTCCTGTAACAACATTATCTTTTAAAGAAATTCTTTACCACTTTAGTATATAACATTAAGATTTACTTACAGATATTAGCCATATTCCCTTGCAGCCTTTGTTTCACTATACTAAAAAAATGTAAACTTTTTTCTACCTTTGAATGATAGTTTTTTAATACAGACTTCTTAGACTTGTCTCAGTTTGAATCCATCTGTTTGAAATATGGAAGACCAGAGTAAAGTGGTGGGAGGGAGGGGGAGGAGAAAGGGTCAATCATTTACTTTATATCTGTTGGAAAAACCTTCCTGATGCATTCAAAGATCACATTTGCATATTTTAGTGTTATACTATATTAATACTTCAACAGTCATGACTTTTCAGTCATTTCCAATTTTTAACATATAGTAGAAGTGCTTATTATCAGTTTTCACATTTATTCCCTTTCCAATTTCTCCATTCTGCAAGATCACGCAGTTCTTTCTGCATGGTGTCCTGAAATTTTCTTTTATTAGTGAGCTTCCCAAATCTTATATCATCAGCAAACTTCACAGCCTGCTCCTACTTACTACCATTAAAACCTAATTGCATCATTAATACATATTTAAACAAGATCAGCTTCAAGGAGAAGTTTTACTAAGACTCAGGCTGGTATAACATCTTTTGACACCACCAATGCCATGACTACTTTAGCTCATTTCTTAGACCTTTTAGAATATCTTTATTTTCCCAGCAGTGGAATAGCTCTTTCAGGACGTGAAATACCTCAAAAATTAAGAGTAAACTTTTACATTTCTGTTGTAATTATCTAGAAATCAAATATAGTGAATATTTTGTACCCTGTCATAATTCAGAGTTTCTAAGTGCTTCAGTCATTGCACACAGGTGCTTTCACTGGTATAGCCTGAGAGCTTCCAGCTTGAATATGTGACACCAGACCATTCAGACCACTTGAGGTGAGGATGCATTAGGATGTCCTACTCAAGTACAGAAAGGAAGCAATTTGAGGGGAATGTTTTTACCTGTTAAATTCTCAAATATCCATAAACTATGCACTAGATCACCATTTGCCATTTGTCAGTGGGTCAGCCATGGATCAGACAGTGGTTCAGAGGCAAAGAAGGGCTAGGGCTGGGCTGATGATAGTTGAGTCTATGTTCTCTGGCGAGTTCGCTTACAAATTCCATATAGCATAAAGAAAAATACTGTCCTACTATCTGTATTTCTGTAGCTCTATATAATCTACATCTGTCTTCATTGTTATGATCTTTTTACTATTCATTGTAGTCTTCATTACAATATATTACTGAATAAATATTATTAATTACCTTAATGTAAATTATATATAATAGATGTGTATCTTCTATATATGATATATAGACAGAAAACAACAAAAATGGCCAAAAACTCTCTCTATATCTGCTATCTTACCAGTCATTTTTTACCTACTAGAAGTAGGAGATCAATGTATTTCTTATAAAAACTACCCAGAGTTAACCACTTCATCAGTGGCCCACACTTCAATAACATTTTAAATTAATACAGTAAATGACAGAAACAGACTTAGTTACTTTGTGGTCAAATTAGTTACCTTCAGTATTCATACTCATACAAGTGAGATGTACTGATATGTAAAAACACATTCTATCAATGAGAATAAATATTTTAAAAATTACTTTTTAAAAATATTTTTTTTATTTTTCCACACTCTGATATTGGAGATATATATATATATATATATATATAAGGCAGAGCTTCTGTGACTAAACTTCCTGTAAAACATGCATAGATTTGTGTCCATAAGAAACAAAATTTTGGGTTTATTTTCTGATGTTTTAAATATTAGTCCATCTTATTTAACTTAGGAGAGTGTGATAGTTTCTCCCTAGACTTAATGCATCAAAAGAGAATGAAAAGTATTCAGAAGATTAACTTTTTTAAATGAAGCTGAAAGCTTCAGTAGATTTAATTAGAAATGCATGATAAGTTTTACATATAAAGCATATCCACTCAAATTTGGCTTTTGGCCTCTTCTGCAAAACCAAAATACATTAAGAACTACCTTTTCATGGCACTTTTTCTTTTTTTTTTTCCTGAGAAAAAAACAGCTAGTTAAAAGTTTTTAAAAGCAAGTCATATAATTAACTCTGCATTTAAGTTCCTGTATTTTCTTAATTAGACTGAAATTATACAGAAGGCTGAATATGTTCATTTTATGAGTCTATAATTTTTGTTTGGTAATTTGCTTCCTGCTGTTGTCCCAGTCTAAAAATTGGGTTTGATTTTAAAGAAATCCACTAAGCATTTTTTTTTTTTTTTGCTGACAATTAACACCCCATCATAAGGTATTCAAAACTACTGCCAACACAGGAGACTGGTGTCTCTGAGTTTATTTTTAGATGCATTTCTAAGCATTTTTGCAGATGAAATATATTGCACTTTACATAATGACAGGAATTACACAAAATGTCAACTTTCACTCATAGTTGAAAATTGAGATACAGAAAGGCAGGTTTCAAATATCATTGCTTGGGTTACAGAACAATGTGGCTCTTAGATTAATATATTTCTGGGCTTCAGATATCTCAGAAGTGATGATTTTTAACAACCCAGCATGAAACCAAGGTTCTTACCTTAGGGCATGAGTTGGAAACTTGGTAGTCTTGGGATAGGGATAGATTCTGTCTGATCTCCTTTTCTCCCTAGGATGACTAGTGTCAAACACTGGTTATTCCACCAAAATTGTTTCATCTCACAAGAGGTTTCATCCAGAAATGGGTAAAAAAGCTAATCAGATCCTGTCTGTTCCATCAAGAAAGGCTACTGTCATTAAATGCAAAGTATACCTGGTTCTCATCTGTCTGCCTTTAGCTTCCTGTTTTAAATGAGGTTTTGAAAGTCAGTTCTAACATGTGGTTTTGAGAGTGGGTTTTGACACATATCCAGGAAGGCCTTGCTTGCCATTTTGCATTTGGTCCTCTGTATGGGGAAAATTGCATTACAGAGTGAAGCAAATTATCACCTGTGTCTGAAGTGTAAATCCAAAGCCTCCTCAAAAATTTGGAGGTTGTAATCTCTAGAGTTCAGACTATAAACTAATTTTTTCATGTTTACCACTTACATATATTTTACCTTTGTTTTGCAAGACATTAGCTAATGATTCTGTTCATGTTGATGTCTTACAGTCCTATCAATTGTTTTTCTTGCAGAGTTCAGTAAAAGTGCTTGTAGTCAATAAAGTCTAACTAGCAAGTATAATAAATAGTGTATAAACACTTGTTCTGGGAAATACAGATATCTATAATATCCCTTGCATCGTTAAATTATTGACTGATAAAGACTTCTGTTTGTAGGCTAATTGTAGGTCTGCAGTTCTTGGCATTAAGATTTGCAATAGACTTTAGAGACAACATTCTAGTTACCACAAAGGTGCTTCCAAAGATTGATCTGATAGATCACTGCTGATTCATATCAGAAGTTTATTTTAAACTTAATTGCCATAAGTACCTACTTTATGTATTCCACTTGTCCTGAGGTAGCCTAAGCTTTAATGTAAGGCCATTCCTTTCATCTTTATTCTAATTCTTAAAAGCTTTTAATCCATAAAGACACTTAGCATTGCATGCTACAGATGTGATTTCTTTGTTTCCTAATTAAATAGATCGATAGATGTAAAGTCTTGGCCAGATTTAGGAACCTGCAGAAAATGTGAAAGCACTGCAGATGGACACTGTACTGGAATTGTTCAAGCATTTTACATTAAAATAATGCAATAGAATAAGTCTTTAGAGTCATAAAGGCTCATAGACACTGATTCAATTCAATGCAACATAAAGACAATAGGTATTGCTGGATGTCGTTCTTACCTTTACAAACAACCACCCTGCCAATTATGACTAGCACCATTCAGATCAATGGTACATTTTGACACTATCTTAGAGAGTCAAGAATTGATAATTACGGTTATGTGGTTGCTGCAATATTATTCTATCCCTACAAAATTTGTCTGCTGGGTTTTACTGTAGAACGGTACACATTGTGGAACAAACACATTTTCCATCATATTACAACATAGCATTTGAAATATATATTCATTTTAGGCATATGAAAGGTAGCCTTTATATTCTCCCTTGAAAACAAACTTTTGTTTTGTAACTTCTTCCTGAAAATTTTAGCCAGCACTAGTGCCGCTCTCCTTTACAACACATTATCTATGCTGATTACCTGTTGAGGTAAAGGATGGAGGATGGGAAAGAGGATAGAAATTACAGAAAAGTAACAGCAGAGTGGCCATAGTGTCTTTGCATTTCTGTCATATTGTTTCCCAGCGAAATTTCATTATGCTTTACACATGCTTTGCCTGTGGCTTTAGTGATTATAAAAGTACTAGGATGGAATTTACAGCCTTCATAAAGCACAGAGCAGTTGTTGGAATTGTTTTAAAGCAATGAAAGATAAAATTTAAATTAGTTTTATTTTATTTTACTGAACCTTTTCTTTTCTCTATTAGTATAACAAACATCTGGAAGAAATTAGAACTGGCTTCCAGAGAAAAAAAGCCAAAAAAACCAACTACAAAAAAGTCTGTTTCCTTGAAGACAATATAAATAATTCTGTTTTGATAAACATACCTTGAGTGTATATTCTGTTTTCTCAGATCAAGGAAAAATATGTATGCTGGAGAGGGAAATGTTCATGATTTTCATTATGAATGAGCCAAGAAACAGATGTCACAAATCTGGAAAAAAAAGTAAAATGAAGGTGATTAGGAAAAATAATCTCCCCCTCCATCCTACTCGCTACTGCAAATCGTAATAGTGAGAGAGAAAGTGGGCAGGATGATGGTAAGTTATTAAATTACCTTCTTTTTCCCATGCTGGAGGTGTCTGCCATATAACTGTAATTTTTAGGACTGTGTTGCTAGTTTCATCTTTTCAATTAATTTATGATTCACAAAACCATTTAATTGGAAAGACTTCAGATGCTGGAATTGCAAGATTGTTCTATATGTAAGATATTATTTTATCTTGTATTTTATAAGCAACACCTTTACAAACAGCATCTGGAGGAAGTAATTGTCTTTCCAATTCTTTAAAAGTACAGAAATTTCCCTATATTCACCTTTCCCCTTCCTTTCTCTTCTTCTCTCTCATAGTCTGCCTACTCTCAATACAGCAAACCACTGAAATCATAGAAATGAAACTTCTAAATATTTTTAATGCTGTCCTCTCCATCCTCATTGTGGAGTGAAAAATTTATGATTAGCATTGTCAATCCCTCCAGCTCTAATAAAAGAAAGAAGAAATAATAGACTGGAAAGGAAGTAAGTCCTCATTTCTTTAACAGTGATGGTAAGATATCAGTACTGTATTATAAACAAGCTTTAACCTTAACCCTATGTTTCTGCTTTGCTATGATGGCCCAGAATTTTTCCCAGTCAACTTTGGCAAGCCAGTCAGAAGCCCGTCCTACACCTTCAGAGTATTATGGTCTTCCTACAGGTTCTCCTTTTCCAGTATGAAATGAATACAACTTTAAGTTATACATTTAGCTGTAAATAAAATAAAGATAAGCATCGCTATGAAAATAGAGAAAATTGTGGGGATGCAGGGAAAAGTTTCCTTAACTAGAGTGTGCTTTAAGAGCACTGGAATGGTATCTATGTACAACTTGCAGATGATAACTTCATAGCACAGTATTAGGTATTTTTTATATGTGAAGATCTGGCTCGAACTTTTGGTATTACAAAAAGGAATGTTTGGGATAATTTTCAGATTGGGCAACAGAAAGCTTTTGTGACTTGAAAAGAACTGCAGTGGATAGATATTTAAGTGACACACTTCCTTATTGTTGGGATATACAAATAACATAGGCAAGCAGACTGTTGTTGTTCAGTGGTTTGTCATTGCTAGTTCATAGTTGTATTCAATACAGCCCATAATGGTAACTGTTACTTGGTTCTTCTCCTTTAATCTACTATCTTAGTAATTTTATTCTAGCAATCCATTATTTCCCAAAATTTTAGGAATTAGTTATTTAGGAGATTAAGGGAATGTACACTAAAGATTTAATCATAGAAGAGTCTTGGGTTAAAGGCCTTATTTAAAACAGAAAAGAAAGAAAGTGAATATTCAATGAGTTACTGAAGTTTAATCTATGCTGTTATATCTGTTATTCAGCACAACACTACAGATTTCATTTTTTGTATTTTCCACCTAAGTCTTTGAAGAATACCTTCTGCCATCTTCTATTCAATGTAGTATTTGGACATACTGGGGAGATTTTGAGTAAAAATGTCAAAGGATTTTCTTTTTAAGCTTTGAGATTTCTTCCCCCTGTCAGTGTGAAGACAGGCCTTCAGTTTCTCTTTGTGTCTTGCTTTATGTACAATGTAGAGCAACACAGAATGAACGACTATGCAGAAATGTAATGCTATTTTTAGATAAGACATTTATTCTATGCAAGACCTTTACACCCTCAAACACCTTCAGATCAGGTGAAGAGTTTAACGTGTTAAGCCTCAAAATGAAAGACATCTTTGCAAGTACTGCACTGCAGTCAAAAGCAGATAAGCAACTAAATATAACAGCTCTCCTGATATCTAGTGAATCCTTAAAAAACTGTTAGGTAAGGGTATTCCAGGATACTAGTTCCAAGAATTCTGATGCACTGAAATAATTGCTGTTGCTGTTGCTGAATGTTCCTCTATGTGAGTATTTTCCTACCTGCAAAGAACAAATGATTAAAGATCCCACCTTTCATAGCAAATAACTCAATATGCAAATAGCTTGAATATGTTAAAATAATGTAACTGTATGGACAAGTCATGCAGATAGCTGAAGTGTTGATAGGTTTTGTGTAGAAAGACTTTTAATTCAAAAATATAAAAAGCCCTAATGTTCTCTACAGATATTGCTATGAATGATGAGCAGAAAAAAACAGCAAAAGCTTTGTTAAGGTCAATAAGACTGTATTTTATCAAACTTTATTATGAGTCCAGACACATCCACTTCAGAGCTGATAAAAAAGCTGGTTTACGGAAAAAGAAGCAGTTTAAATGTGGTATTTCCCATTTCTTTTTTTTTTTTGGCTGAGTAAATCAGAATCACTAGCAGAATATCTGCTAGTGATTTAGTGATTTCTTTCTTGTAAAGGTTACTTGCAATAATGGGAAACAAATCTGCCTTTCTGTCATCAGACAACTCAAAAGATGGATTTTCACCTAACATAAGACTAAAGGCAATTACACGGGTCAGCAATGAAAGCTGGTATGAAAATTCTACTCAGCCTCCTAAAAAAGACTACATTGGAAGTGTAACAGATAATGGAGAAAGACTGTGAATTATTTTGTTCAAGCTAGACCATCGCTCTGTATTTTCTGATTTAAAATATGAAACTCTGTCATAAGCTTTTAAGAGATTTGAAGCTTCTTAGAAAGTTAATCAGACTATTTTGTTTACAGAAGGAACAGCAATACAGTCGTTTTTTACTACCCATACTCTATCAAAATACCCATCAATCAACTATAGAGGGCTCCTGAACTTGTGCAGACACTCCAGCCTTTTTATCTACCAGCTTCCTAGATAGATGTACCCAGTTTTCTATTCTGATTTTTTCTATAGAATTTCTGCGAGGCAGAATACAAAAAGTATTGTGATGCACTTTTTGCTCTCATTCAATTCTTATGTTTTGTGGGCTCCTGCCAGGCAGTTTTGGAAGTTTTTCAGGGTTCCTCACCAAAAGAAGTAGCTGCAGTCCTGGCACCAGTCACGTCATCTCGCATGCATTAGTTATCACCAGAGTGTGCAGGGGGAGGTTGTGCCCTCTGCAACTATGTGACTGGCTGCAATAGTCAACACCCCATATTCATGTAAAAAAGTATGTATACTTAATATATGAGTTCATGCCTAATGGTCCCTTCTCTTTCCTCTGAGGCTTTCTATCTTCTTTTTCATTTTTTTTTAAGCTTCTCATTTTCTTTTCATTTCTCCTTAAATTTAATGTTTTAGTTCAAAAGAGGGGGAAGTGTGGGATTTTGTCTGACCAAAATGCTGAATAAAGTTTTGCCATAATAAATAATTTTAAATTAATGTAGGCAAGATAATAAATTTTATTATTCTGATATATAATAAAGGAATAAGGTGCTCTTTCTCTTTTTGTTTTTTATAAAATATATTTTTCAGATATAGCCTTGATTCTAACTATTCCTCTCCCAGTTTCTCTGGTTATGTAACCATGGTTTATGTCAGCTGGCAAAGTATAGCCATCGAGAATATTTCTACTAACTTTGGTGAGGAAAAATTGCTTTTGATTACCTTTTATTGACATGAAGTGTTCACTGCAAATTTGACTGTACATTCCACAACTCAGACGTCTTCTCCACTGGTTGGAGATTTGTCCTAAAACTTCTCTGTCTTTCCAGACCTTCCCTGCACTATCTCCTATCTTAAATTCTCCTTGTATCCTTCGAGTTTTTCTTTTGTATCGCCTATACTACCTCACATTTTCCTCTTCCTCTTTCTTCTTTTCTTACCCTGAAGTATTGTTCTCATTCTTATTATGACATACTGTTTATATTTATATCAGTACTATTTAACTTACCTTATCTATTGGTTCTCATTCTCTCAGGTACCAATAGACACAAAAGAATACACAATTGTAGTCAATTACTCTGCACCCACTAAATTTAAGGGAAATGGTAAGTCTTTGGAAGACTTCAGGATAGTGCCACAGGAGACCACGAAAATTTTTTAATGCACGTCAGCAAGATCTGTGATGTTATTCATGGAGGTGAAAGCACTACTTGCTGTCTCCTAAGATGAAACAAATATGACAAAATAAGGCAGGGGGAGAAATATTCCCCAATTCCATAGTTGCTTCTATGCAGCAAAAGACACAATAAAAATCCTATAGAATGTAATGTTCCTGTCCACAGATGATCACATAACCTATTCACAAGCTAACAACCTCACCTGAGAACTAGCAGGATTGAAAACATGATCATACTTTAGTGCACATAGCACTTTTTGGACTTTCTGTCTTTTGAAAATACCAACGTGCATATTGTAACATTTTTTTCGGGAGAAAAGATGGTCAGGCAGAGCAACTAATTCTGCTCTAGACTTCTGACTGAAGAGCAAGTGGCACACATGTAGTCTCCAGGCTTAACATATGTCAGAATAATGTGGTGATGAATACAGGACAAGAACACTTGAAAAAAAAAGCAAGATAACTGAAAATAAAGCAAGACAAATGGACACTAGTGAAAAACGTAGTCACTTTTCAAACAGATGTTTTCCATTCCTACCACCAACTACCAGCCATCAATATACAGCATAGGGAAGCAGTGCTCAATGAAGAAGCCATAAATCATTGGCTCCTCCTTATTTTTATCTGTCACACTGAAGTAAAAAAGCCCTGAACACAAGGTGTACTATCTTTATTCTATTTTCTATCTCTACAGTTTGGTAGAATTTCCCCAGAGATGTTATATATTTTTAAATGAGAAAAAAAATACTGCATGTGCTTTTTAAAATTTTCATACAGAGAGGAATCTGATAAATTCTGGTGTGGAATTTCTGGCAAATATATAGGCATTGAAAGTTAATCAGCATTGAAAGTAATATCAGCATCTTTGAGTCTTTTGCTTGTTAAAGAGTTACCATAGATTGAGAAAGCTTCAAGTAAAAAAGAAGTATAGCACATGCATTGAATTTACAAAGAAAAACCTGTTCAAAAGTCAAGTGAATTGAAGTGAAATAAAAATGAAAAGTAGAAATGCAAAAGAATAGAAAGTTAGTATGATGAACAGACACTGTCACTTTTGGGCTAATGGGAAGACTAATAGCTTTGATGAAAAGAAAAGGCAGTGAGGAGTGGATTTCACAAAAGGCATCCTTTTTGCCTCTCATCTGTAATCTGCCTATTTGCATCTGAAAAATATACTGGCACAGAAAAAGGCTATTGTGTAACTGGCACTACGTAATGGAAAAATGACAGACAATGTGAAATGGGGTAAAACAATTTTCCTAATTAAAATGAATTAAAAAATCAGGATTAGAGAGAGCATCCAGAGGAAATCACTGCGGTGGCAGAGTAGCAAAAAAACATTTCAAAGAAGACTATCATTTAGCTAAAAAAAAAAAAAAAAAAAAAAAAAAAAAAAAAAAAAAAAAAAAAAAAAAAAAAAAAAAAAAAAAAAAAAAAAAAAAAAAAAAAAAAAAAAAAAAAAAAAAAAAAAAAAAAGATGTATATATATTACTAATAACTATTGTGATTCAGAAATGCCAAAGTATCAAGTTAGAAAAACGTGGCAACATTGCTTACTGAGTACACAATTGGTCAGAGCAATTAAATCCTACAGGTGCTCTTGGAGCCTTGATATCAGCTTTTTTCCTCTTTTGGATCATTTTTCTTTTTTCAATACTTTAATTTCCTTAAAACATTCTAGAAACAAACAAATCACTTTCTTAATGTCACTTTGCCATACATTCAATCACATCTGTCGTAACAATGTTAAGAAATTATGAAAGGGGGGAAGACAGACTATTCAGTGATACGGAAATGGAATGAAGAAGAGAATCATTGTAAGAACATTTCTTATGAGAGAATCTGACAGGCTCTTGAAAAAGGGAGGGAGTTTGTTCTGGACTATTTTCAGAGGAGAAGAGTAATTTCCATAATATGTCATGTTTGTTATAGCTTTGTCAGAGACATCATAATTGAAATTTCATTTGTTTACCTAATTAGAATATAGCACCATGATATCAGACACATGAAAAATGTTTTTTTAAAGGTGTTTCCTTGGTCAAGGTTAACATTGTAATTGCTAACAGAGACGTAATTATATTGCAGTGTAGTACTTCTTCACTAGGAAATATGAAATTGAATATACATTAGGAAACTGAATATACTTCTTCACTTGGAAGCTGAGTTGTCCCCTGAAAACAGCTCAGAAAGGATGAAGACCAGCAGACTGACTCCTAAAAAGTTCCTTCTTACAAAACAAGACAAATAAGGTGTCTGGCCACTGTGCCGGTCTCAGGGTATGACACAGCAGGGAAGGGCAGTCTGCATGGGTAGTTCAAGGCAAATCAAGAAGTATCTTAATTATCAGAGTGATCAGTTCATGGGATCAGAAGGTAAATAAGTTACTGTGCCATTGTTCCTCCATCTGGTTTCTGAATTTGTCCAACTCATAGTGCAAGTGGGACCTGTACTATTAAAGTGAGTCAGAATCCTACAGAGATCTTGGCTGCATTCTCAGGTTAGGGGGAATCAAGTCTTGAAATGAATATACATATTACTAATATTGCAATCTAAAATTAAGCTCAATACATCATTTCTGCTAAACGTTCAGTGAATTATTTCCAGTCAGAATTTGTCCTTTATTACTGATGCAGACCCTTAATGGCCACATGTCAGCAACAATATAAATTATAATTTTTCTCTGACTAAAAGGTGTGATGAATATAACAAAGTAAAGAAAGTGAATGTGTGCAATGAATGTAATGCTCACATCTCTTAGAGGGGTCATAATACAGTTCTGCTGGATGATTCACTATTTTTGGTTCTTCCAATATAAAATATGGATTTCATATTGTGATTTTCTTAAAGGAATGTCTCCACTGAACTTATATCTATTACATATTCATGAACTGCCATTAAAAAGAAGTAGTATAAAATAAACTGCTCTTTATTCTCATTGCTTTAAAATAAAGCCTTATAAGTATAAAATCTGGTGGACATATTTTTATGACTTTATGATTTGTTCTTTTATTCACAATGGAGATGCTTAGGCCTAAGTGTTTGGGGACTAAGGGAAAACCTAACTAACTATCCAGGTCCCTCATATGATTAGAGGAGAAAGATCTGTCTGAGCAAACTGAAGCACAAACATTAAACTGAATAAAACATGATTACTATTTCAAGTCATAAAGATAGAGTAAACAAATGCAGTTCTCTAAATATGGGCACCTCATACCATTTCAAGCACCCTGTAGTAACTGAGTCCTCTTCATGTGATGAACAAAGACCTGTGTTCTTTGGTGGGCTAAGCAGAAAACCAGGGCAATGTTGTAATGCATCCAAAACAGTATGAGATGGTTAAGTTTAGGCAATGATATTTAATTCTTTGTCAAGATACAGCTGAGGCAACAATTCAGTTGATCAAATGCTACTGTCTATTGAAGCATTAGTTGACTCACTCTGATTCCTTCGACTAGACCTCTGACAGCAGGGAGGGGCTGAAATATTTACCTTATATGCAGATACCCACACAAAGATACCTTGATGACAGTGTCGGTATCTCCAGCTGAATCCCCTCCTGGCACTAAGGTTCAACTCAGTGAGAAAGAGAAATACCTTCTTTTTATACTGTGGTTTTCAGTACTGTTATATGATGATAGACATTTAGATGATTTTTTTTGTTGTTGTTAGTGAATAATACCATACCTATAAAATAGATATTTTGCACCAAGGTGCTGCTACAGTTATGGCTGTGAAATAGTATTTTTCCCTGTTACATGCAATTACCTTCTTATGTGTATAATTTTGTGGTTTTTTCATCACTTTAACTGTAAGTTTTCATAGTTGAGGCATTGATGAGACAGTCATTTTGGGGCAATTACCTGATATTTCTTTTTATGTCCTTGATTCTTATACAAAGAGGAACTACAGTGAGAATTCACTATTACTTTCTCCACATCTTTCTTGAGTTTGAAGAGACATAATTACAAACAATTTAAAGTGAAAAAATGGGCACAAATGTACAAAATGCAGTTCAGCTGTTGGCTATTCATTCTTTACAATTTATATACTTTGGTTTGTACAAAATCAAGACTAAATTGTGCAGGTGTTTTCCTGAAAGAGTTAATATCTCTGCAGACCAGGCGAGGATACTGTGTAATACTGACAAGATTATAAATTTTGAAGCATTTAGTTCAACAACATTAGTGATAAACAATAGGAAATTATAGCAAGGACTCTGTCTGAACTCTTAATAGGAGGTTATCACCTTGCCCTAGAAATAAGATATCTGAGATTCAGATAAAAGCACAGATTTTCCTCCATACAGGATGTTCATACCACAAAGCTATTGGCCCAAAGTGCAAAGAAAATAGAATGTGAGATGTTGAGTTTTCTATCATCAGATTTAATGTTATAGAGAGACAGCATTTGCTTCTCTGGGTACTGGTTTCACTGTAGAGAGTATTTTCTATATTCAGGCTTTAAAGGGGGAAAAGAAGTAGCTCTACAACAGTTTGCTACACAAAAAAAAGGTGGTGATTGTATGCCTAAATGCAAAATGGAGGAAATTTACACCTGAATACAACAATGCATTATCCAGAAGATGTTTAATTTTTTACCTAGACATTTCCTGTTTATTTACAATTTGGCTTTTTTTGGCGTTTCTTTAGGCATGCTCAATATTAACAGTGCAGAAGAATTTGATACTGGTGCTATCCCTTTGTGTAAATCACAGCAAGATTTACAAAATAGGCATGTTTGCCTTGATGCTCACTCACTGGGATGAGCGTTTGGTGTGCCTGGGCTCTGGTAGTAGTTGGATTTGCTGTGTGAGTATGGACATGTACACAAAAGGCAGGTCTGGCATCAGTATGATGTGTGAGTAGGTGTTGCCACAGGTCGTTTGCCTGGAAAATTGCATGACAATATGCTGGGCAGCAGAAACACAGTGAAAAGCTCCATTACCTCTCTTGTTCAACAAGTATATCTGACAGAGGGAAAGCATAGCTCTGCATTGTGAAACCATAAGATGCAGACATTTTGCCAGGAAATTTGAGATCCCAGAAAGTTTGACATTTACCTTGTGACTGCTATCTTTCTTGAGGGGTTCAAGGTAATGGGCATTCTGAAAGAATGCCTATAAGGACTAAACCACAAAGCTTGTCAGTTCTGCTCTGTTTTGGCCTATGGCAATGGCTGAGTTGTTCAAACTGAGGTGGAGTAAGCCTGTGCAAAGTCATATCCAGTGATGCTTGGGACACATAAAAGTGAAAAAGCTGGGCAACATAAAGGATATAGACACATTCAAGGAAAGGCAACATATGAATAAGTATGTTTCTATGTGTTTGGCTTTTTTGACTTTTTTATCCGTGGACTTTATTTGAGGGTTTACATAGGATTTGGTAATTCCACCCATTGTAGTAGTGTGTCACAAGTGGCACTGGCTTAGCAGATTCTGCAGGAAGACTGAGTCTTCTGATGGAGAAACACATTTACTGACTTACATTCTCTAGGATGAGGTCAGTGGAAAATTAGAAGTACTACAGGAGAGATGCCACCCCCCTCCACCAGGGGAATAAACCTAAGTACCACTATAATAAATCTTGCACTTTGCATTTTAGCAAGTTTTCAAATTTTAAATGTATTTTAGACTGAGCTATGCTCCCTTTCTTAAAATCTTGTAATGTTTTTGAACACTCTGATGATGCATGGTCTGGAGAGCACCAACAATATTTAGATACCAAAAAGCCTCATTGTTAGGTATTTTAATAACATTGACTGAAGCTAAGAAAAAGAGCATGTTATTTTCAGAAGACATTTGTTATTGTCAGTAATTTTAGTTACCAACACTGTCTTTAGGCTTTCGAAGTATACATAAAGAAGAATGACTTTCTGCAATCCTTTGACTTGCAAACGACTCCTTCTGCAAAATGGGTCCATAACCTTGTCATGCTGATCTAGTTGCATTTTGTGCCAATTTATTGTTCACTGCTCTGAGCAGTACTTGTCCTGGCACAAGCCAGAAGAGATTAAGGCTTAGAGTCCTTGCCTTAACACACTGATTCCAAGCAGTGTGCAAATATGGCCATATAATGCTTGGAAAAACAATACTAGAAAAATCTAACCTTGAACTTACCACCTTGAAACAACTTCTATTAATGAAAACAGGATGGTTCCATCTCTTATTCCATTTGATCTATGTCCCACTCAGCATTATGATAATTTTAAAACCCCCCATTTATTTCATAATGTATGTATACTAAATACCACTTTGTGTCTATATAATAAAAATAAAAATTATAGTAGATAGGGTTTAATGTTTCTACTGTGAATGTTCACAAAGCTGATCACTAATGGAATAATATTTCACATTGTTATGATTGCCAATAATGTAGCGAGAAGAAGTCACTGCTGATATTTTACTGCTTTGAACATTTGTTATGTGGTCTTACTCAGAAACTTTTTTGGCAACTGTCATGGTTTAAACCCAGCTGGAAATTAAGAACCATGCAGCCACTTGCTCAACCCTCCTCTCTTCCACCCACCCTGTTAGAATGGGGAGGAGAATCAAAGTAAAACTTATAGGTTGAGAAAAGAACAGTTTAATAAATGGAAACAAAGTAAAAACCAGTAATAATGGTAAATTAAAATTATATTATTAACAAAATAATAATAATGATAATAAAAAGGGAAAGAGAACGATAAACGAACAAGTGATGCACAATGCAATTCCTCCCCCCAGTTTATGTACTGGGCGTGACGTTCTGTGGTGTGGAATATCCCTTTGGTCAGTTTGGGTCAACTGTCCAAGCTGTGCTCCCTTCCCAGTTTCCTTTGCATACCTACTCACTGGCAGAGCATGAGATAGAAAAAAAATAAAAATCCTTGACTTAGAGTACACGTCTTAAAGAGAAACAAAACATCAGTGTGTTATCAACACCATTCTCATTTGGAATCCAAACCACTGCACTGTAGCAGCTGCTGAGAAGAAATTAACTCTATCCCAACTGAAACCATGAAAGCGTCTTAATAAGACCAGGTAAATTTGAATGAATGATGTAAGATTGATAGTTGTACCAACTACAAGAAATAAATCATCTTCTAACCCCAAAATACAGAAATAGTCTCAACTGAAGCTGAGTAATCAAAATTGGAGCTCATAAACTGGAGCTCATATTTGTCAAGATATGACAAAGCGTATGACAAAACCCAATGAATATGAGCATTTTTTTTTGGTTGGGGAAGAAAGGAAAAAAAACCCCTCACATTAAGGTCTCAATATGCAATTCAGAACACAGCAGTGCAATTTTTGCTGCTTATTTGAACATACTTTACAGATTAAACCAAAATAAGTAGAATAGTAAGTTATGAAAATCTCAAGTATGGGATGATTTTTGTACATGATAAATGATTAATATGAAGCAGAGGCCAGACATTTGTGACTATTTGATGGGTTGGACATCTGCAAGGGGTCAAAAATGCCAAAATCTCGAGGTAGAACATAGTGAAAGAGAGGGAGATTTTTGCATATGATCAGAAAAGAACAATAGCAACAATGAATAAGAAAGTGCTAATAGACCTCAGTGAAGAGGAACTCAGCACTGGAGAAAATATATCTAAATTACTTTCTTCAAACTCCAGGAATGTTTTTGTTTATTGTTACAGTCTTGTCATTTCTTCACCAAATGTATTTCCCTAATACAAATATTGTTACCAGGCCTTTTTCTATGAATAAATTTTTCAAATATTTTACTCACATCTAATATCTGAACTTTGAAAGTGGTCAGGAGTCCCCAGGGTTTCTTGATCCACCAGCTTGCAGGACCTGCTAAGACAGGTAGAAGTTAATAAGCTGTAGGAATATCACAACCTCAACTGTTCTCCCTGCGGTGAAGGTCTACATCTCATCATTTGTATAATTGACAAAGATCAGTCACTGACAGCTGAATAATATGACTTCTGTTTTTTTTTCCCAGCAAGACTAGCAACACATTAAGATTCTTTGATTTCAGTAAACTATTGCTGTTCCCTGAGATATCTTGCAGCAGTGGGATCACATGTACTCCTGCACTGTCCTGCAAGGATTTTTTTATACCATTTTTATTCTCAGTTATCTCTCGGAGCTGAGTAACATTTTATCTTCACTGCAGTTACATACAGCAAAGAAAGAGAGTTATGTATCAGAAAATAGTTGTTTTCTTAATCCTGTGAAGCCTTTAGCTACACATTTCACCCTCTACTGTATGGAGGGAGTTAGACCACGTGTAGGCTCTGATTCAGCAAAACACCTAAGAGGCATATTTTCAAAGGCACAAGTGGCAGCTAAGCAATGACTTGCAACCAAGGATGAAAGTAGTCAGTATCCAGCTGTCAGTTGTGACCTTTAGATCCAGGTCTATAACCTGTATAGCTGCCAGTAACTTGTTCAGGGCATAACACTTAAGCAAAATGTAGAAGTGCATGACTGGTGTTTTAGGACAAATTACCACCAAATCTTGTGTTCACCATCACTTGTATGCAGCAAAATGCAAAAGCACATCCATTGTAGGACCTAAAAGACAAAAGTGTTTCAATAGTTGCATTCTACACACAGTAACTCCCTTGGGAATAGCATAATTCTCCTTTGGTAAGATTAGCCCTCAAAAGAATAGCAGCTAAAAAAAAAAAAAATTAATATGTAACAACTTTGATACAATTTTATCATCTTCCCACTTACTCTGTACAGAACAGCTGGAAGTCTAATAAACAATTTGTAACTGTGTTGAAATACTGTCAGTCAGCACTGTTGTAAAAGTGTCTGGAAGTGCAGTAAAGTCTAGAGTGATGGCATGAAATGATCATACTGACATTTTATAGTTTTTGATGTTTATTGTTTCCTTCTCTGCCGCAGACTTGTCTGGAAGCATTTGCTGTCTCCAAACAGGTTTCTATACTTCTGTAGACAAGAAGAAAGAAAAAATATAGACTGTATGAAGCAGGAAACGTAAATAAAATTGATTGCATTTGTTTGCCTCTTAATTCACACAAACAGAAGCCAGGAACAAATTTTTTGAAATCAGTAAAGCAAACTTGACTTTGGAACATGTGGAAATGAAGACTGATTTTATTCTTGATAACTTAGTGAGAATAAGCCTAAAGTCTCAAGTTGCTGTTTGCAAAGCTTGTGAATATAAAGATTTCTCTTTCAGTTCTTGACCAGCAGAAACTAGCAGCAGAAACAACAGAAATTTCACAGGAAACGTTGCTCTCTCACACATTGCATTTTCCATAATAGAGCAACTTGGAGAGCAATAGTCAAATGTTGTAGATTGCCAAATACTCTGTAGTGTTCTCTTTTCTGTTCCTTAGGGTTGGGCTAGGGGGTGCTTTAGTTTAGGGGCAAATATCACATGATGAAGCCATTAAAAATATATGCCCATTAATCTTTATGACTGAAAGCTCTAATTACTTGCTCGATTTAAAAGATCTTTCATCACATTCTCTCTGAAGAAAAAGAAAAATAATAATTTTGAGACTGATTCAGGGGCTTTGGAAATCATGTTAAATCTTTTCAGGAATGTCAGAACAAGTCCATAATAAGATTAATTATATAAGAAAAGTAAGGAAGATTTAGCTATACTGTTTTTCATTAATGAAGACTGATGTTCCCTGGAAACTGTGTAAATCAAAATTTAATTTTGTGAGTGACATGCTTATTCCATTTTGAGAATTTTATTTTTTTTCACTGAGAAGACATAATGTGTATTTGAAAGTGGATGGTATTTTTCACACTCTTGGCTAATAAATCAGCGTTCTAAAGCTGATCAAGAAAACTCCTGAGTATCTCTGTGAGGCATTGATTTTTCTGATAAAGTCTAGCAACTTATATAAAAATTGCAAATTTATCTTACAGACATCATATATAAGACATAAATAGATGCCATGGTTTCAAATAAAACTGGAGCATTGTAAAACAGCTTAATGCAATAGTCCAATGAAATAGTTTAATCAAATATCAGATCTGTTGTAAAATACCTGTTTATACATTCTTTACTAATCCCTGAGGTCTTATTATTCTAAATATGAAGGGATTTGGCATCATGTTCCAAGTACAAAGTTAGCTAAGTCTGTCTCATGGCGAAGTGATCTCATCCCTCGCCTGTCCCTGGCAACAGACTCCCACCATTTTCCTTTTCTTGGCTCTTGTGCAACCTCATAATGAGCCAACCTAAAACGACCAAACAGTGTTAAACCTCAGAAAAATATTCAGTGTCTTTGTTAGGTTACTTTCCAGTTTGTTGGTGAACCAGCTCATGGTGGAGTCACGAAACCATCAGTTTCTGAGTGGGAGCTAAACGTCAAGGATTAGGACAGGCAGACCTGTCTGCACACATAACAGCAGCTCTCAGATGAGCTCCATTGTATCTTTACTAAGTGTCCTTGGACTCCTGAGGTTCTGCTCTCAGTAAAGGGCTATGTCACATAACAAGACAACAAAACCTGATGTAAAGGAGTTTTTGTTTTTCTGGAGTCAGGGGGAAAAGAGAGTTTGGATCAACCCATGACCTAAACATTATGGCATAATTTAGAAAGATGGTAAACCTTATTAAAATCAAGAAATCTTGGGTTTGGCAGGGAAGCTGGCAAGGAAATGAAATACTAGGGTGAGAAGGAGTTCAGAGAAATACCAGAAAGGGGAATATGTACAGGCTGGGCCAGCTTTGTAGGTATTGATAATACTTTATACTGTCAGTATGTGAGTGAAAATGGAATTGGATGCCCATCTGTAAGTCAGGGAGATTTTGTACTATTGCTAATAACTTCACAAATCCTTGTCAGCTGTCTAGCTATATGACTCTTCTATAGGAAAGGGAAATAATCTTTGAATAATAGGCAACACTGCCTTCATTCAATCAGGCACAAATGTCCTCACACTTCTTTGAGAATCAAATCCTCCAGGGACTTGATTCTTCAAAGGCAGGTGAACAAACAATCGGCATGACTGTAGTATCATTCTCAGTGAACAGAGGATAAAGGATTTCTTTAAAATTCTCTAAGGCAGTAACTTTTTGTCCAAGCTTATTCTGCTAGGTAGAAAACCATCGGTAATTCTGCCATGAATGGTCACTGAAAGAGGCTAATCAATTCAGTCAAACTTCACTATCTATTATTATAATTCCTAAAACCATGATGGTCATTTTCTGAATCATGAGCTTTAATTTTTTGTGCTTTGATAAAAAAAGCATCATCAAAATGCTATCTATAGGTCTTTCGCATTGAAGCAAAGTTTTGTAACAGTTGAAAGCACTGTGGAAGAGAGGTTGAAGAGATTTAATCTGTTTACATATCCTAATATGCAGTATCTGTCTATAAAAGAGGGAAGTTCTTTGATCTCTAAGGATTTTGCAAACTTAGGCTCAATAGGATCTTCCATTTGGGTCTCTGGATAAAGTCAGAAACGTCATTACTTTACAATCAGTTAGAATAGAGTAGCAGCTAGATGCAGAAAGCCTTGAGACAAGCAGCTATAGCTTTTCAGACATTAAAATCCTTGTGGATGAAAGGCAGAGAAAAAGCCTGCTGATAATAAGAATTGGTAGTGGTTGGAAACAACCCCAGACTCTGTTAAACTTGACATTTCTGCCCCTCAGAAACCTGATGTGTCTGCCCAGATTGGCCATAAGCTCTGCACAATGAGTCAGCACTGCTCTCACAGCCAGGCTTTTTGTAGACACACACTATGAACTAAAAAGGGTTCTTTTGAATGCTGAACATATCAAAATAAGCTGATATTCCCACTGCAGGAACCATGTTTTACATCTTTTTGTGTTAGCTAAGCTACGTCTTCCTTTCTGTAATTTGAACAAGAGAAAAGTGTTTTTAAAGATTATTTCCATAATGCAAGTTAGGGTTACTCTTTCTGAAGAGAAGCTTTTTTTTTTTTTTTTTTTTTTTTTTGGTCAACAGTCACTCTTGGCAAAGAAAAAAGCATGTACAATTATCTTGATGCAAAAATAGATAATGACTGAAGAACTGTTCCATTTTCCAAGGACTGACTAGATTAAGCTGTAATATGGACTGAAGTTTTATTGACCCATCTAAAGTTAACAAATGTTCAAACTATCATTACTAGCTGAAAACTTCTTTTTCCCAAGCCTCTCTGGTTTTCTGTTCTCTTTCACTTCCTTGCTTTACAAGCGTACAACAGTGAGGTATACAATAACAAAGCCATATTTCTAGTTGACATGAGGGTATTAGATACTATATGAATCAGTCAAGGAATCAAAGTTATCTAGGATATTGACCACAATTTTTTGAGAAAAAACTCTCCATTCAGTGATTATTTACTTATTCTAATAAATTTCCCCTACTTTCCTCATTTGTTCAAGTACTTGAGAGCAGATAAGTAATCTGGGTCATTTTCCAGTTTAAACTATAAAGTAATAAATAATTGAGCTCCTTGGCATCTAGTACATGAAATAGTATCCTTGTGGTCTGAAACAAAGACTGAATTCAACAATTTCACCCTGGCAAACTCTATTTTCACAGTGGAGTTACCACTATGAAGTTACAGTTCTGTCTGCAGGAGACAGAGGTTTCTCAGAGGCTGTTCCAGTACTGAAATGAATTGATTTGGGAACTGTGAGCTGTTCATGAATGTCTGCAACTTTCACTTGAAGTGAAAAGCATTTTATTTTTACCAGATAGGAGACATTTGATTGCTTATAAATCTGTTCCAAGGAGGAGAAATGTAGAATAAAAGAGCTCTGTAAGACAAGTCCTACTTATAGCAATTAATAAAACTGATCAGAAAGTGATCACACACAACAGCTAATAAAACTGGCATGAAAGAAGACAAAAAAGGCTGTCTGTTTTTTTTTTTTTTTCATCTGAGAGCATCCCTCTAAGTGCAGGGAGCCCTGTTTCTCACGCTGAACAATACTTGCTACAAAACTAGAAAAGCCAAAGAAGTGAGAGTTCTATTTTCCTAGGTAAATTCTCTAACCTTGTGACTCCTGTGGCCTTTTATTTTTCTGGTGCCCAAGGTACCAAACCTCTCATCCTGTCAGATCTGCTCCCAATAGCTCGGGAAAACTACACAAGTGAAGTTCACCCTAAAGCAGGGACTCCGAGGCAGGCCAGCTCAAACATTACCCAACTCCACTGACAGCAGTGGAAATGTAAACATCTGATATTGTATGGAATTCCATATGTGGATACCTAAGTCTAAGAATATTAGCCTCATAAGAAGGTTAAGAGGGCACTGCTTGTTGCCCAAAAATGATGCTACTTCTGTGCTGTGAAAAAAAGGAGACATGGCACAGCTTGGTGTCTCCTAACCAGCTTTGTGTTTAGGGGCATAAATAAGCATTCTGTAAGTCCCTGAATCCCTCAAGGCTAAGGAAGGCACAGAACATCAGCAGCTGTGGCAATAACTTGCTTTAGAGCTTATTTCTAAGGAGCAGGAATTCTTCTTAAAGAGAGAGAATGTCCCTTCCTTTGACTCATTGACTAATCTAATGTAATGCCTCATTCCTAGCCCTGAGGTGTGGGAAGCATAAGAAGCAGCTGCAGGAATTTAAGAAATAAAAAGAGAATTTTCAGGTCAGTGGGGGAACAGAGCAAAAGTCTTCAGTTTTGGATTCCGTTGCCTGCAATACACAGAAGTGCTCTGCCCTTATTTGGATGTAGCCTTTATGCTTCATCTGTGAGAAACTTACATATAAAAGGAACATGCCGTTTCTGCCAGTGATACTATTACAAAATTGGTTTTGGAGCACCTAGACGAGCATTTTGCCCAGTTTGTTACCTTCTGCCAAATAGAACAGACTGAACAGCTTTCTGTGACAAAGGAAGGTTAAATGGACTTTGCTCTATATTGGTGGTACAAACGATTTAACAGGTCTTTTAAGCTGTTGTTTATCCTGGTATTTTACAATGTATTGAAAGGAACAGAGACATTTTTTTTTTTCCCCTGTTTGATCATGATTTATAAATCTCAGCAATAACATCCATAGTTAAGGTCTGGCTGTCTCCCAGACCAGTGAAAAAGAAAATGTTGGGATCACATTGGGTTTGTTTTGATTTTTCAGGGAAAGGGGAAAAAACCCCATCCCACTGTGAATTACTATCCCTCCTGAAATCATTACCCACAAAAACAAGAGTGGATGAAATGTTTGGATACAATGGAAGGATCAGAAAAATGAAACACCAGGAGCATAAAAAATTATTGATTTTCCCCTTGTGATTCAGTCAGTAACAACCCCACCGAAAACAGAGTATGTAAGTGCATGGGCTATAGCATATATGTATATATATATTATACACTAAAATATATATAGCACATATATATACACTATATGTAGCATATATAGGAAATTCTACACTAAAAGAAAGGTGAAGATGTTTCAGTATTTGTTTGTTATATCAACACTCCTCTTTCTGTACCACACAGAGTGACTTTTCCTTCTCTCCATCTTGTTGGATATTATGGCTAAGATTTGAACTTCCTTTTTCAGTAAGAATTGACAAAACCATGACACCATTAAAATTGTCCCCTTCCCTACTGTGTTACCTGATACAAATTTCCCAGGAGCTATCATTTTAAGAGGACAGGGCTCATCTTTCGACCTCTAGCTTACCAAAATGTTACTGAATGAATGGCCAGTCTCTTCGCGAACGAAGAACCGGGGAAGGTCTTTCCACCTTCCAGCCTGCGCATTGGATTTTTTTTAGGTGAGACACAGTGTGCGCGGAACTGAGCCCACCCTTTAATCCTGAGGTTCATCTGCCGGGGCCAAGCACGCTTGGACGGTGGCAGCGAGGTCCTCAGGACGCAGATGGATTGCCTTACAGGGCTAGCGAGCTCCATCTGCCCGGGGAGTGTCCTAACCGGGAATCGAACCCAGATCTCAGCGTTGACAACGCTGTGGTTTAGCCACTGCACCACCAGGGACACTCACCAAAATGTTACTGAACTTCTGTTCTTTCACCTGTGTACAGGTGAATAACAGGCCTCCAGTGCAATGCTTTGCTGCTTTTGGAGATGGACTCCATCTATATGTAGCTATGTCTCTAATCTGATAAAAGCAACACAGTCTGCTAATCAGTGCTGTGAGTGATAATTTGTCCTTCATATATCACCCTATTTAAGTTCACATTTCCTTGGTCATACTTATGAATTTTTAAGAATGGGTGAGTTTTTAGCACGGGGTCATTGCGGGCCACTATTCCATCAAATATGGCTGCATACATCTTCAGAAGCTGCATTCAAGAAGGAAAAGCCAAAATTCCAGACCCAAATGCTCACTGCAATGTCTTTGTTTTCAATGTGTTTGGCAGCTGCTGATGGTCACACACAGGGGTAAAAATATTCTCTATAGTGAGAGTGCTGATGAACTCAGAACTCCCTCTTTGTGGAGGAAGAAGTCACAGTCCCTTGAATCTCCCACAGTATTTCTTTTCTAGGCAATTGATATTGGCTGTGTCTAGAAGTTCTGACTTTCAGCAGTGATGAATAAATTGAAAGCAATAGGCAATTCCTTTAAGTAATTTTAGTGGCAATTTTGAACTAAGGACAGTCTTAATATGAAAGGTCAATTCATTCTAGAATGAAAGATTATTTTCCTTATGTACTGAGTCATATTTAAATATCTCTGAATATTCTTTTTTAAGCATGAATTTTCTGCCATGCTTGCATTTTTTCCCCTGACACACTGTTGAGAACAGTTATAAAATTACATAGTTCATATCCATCATTACCAGTATATAAAACCTCTCCATTTATAAGAAATATTGGCAGGAATCCTATATGGGAAGAAAGAAACATTTTCAAACATCATTGCTAAAAATTATTACAACACAGAGATTCAAAAGAAATGGGACTTTTTATAATTAAAGCTTATGCTAAAACTGTTCCTTACTCTTGCGTGGTTGGAGGTTAATAGCCCTTTTTTTTATTTTGTAAAGCAGGGTATAAAGCAAATCAGACTTCTGTGCTTGAGGCAGTCTGAAGTTTTAGCATGTGCTAATTCTTCACTGGAAGTTATTGTGCTTGATTTGCATCTTTCAGTGGAGATTTTTTCAGAGTGAATTCACCCAGGGAAATGGAGGAACTTGAAATGAATATGGACCAAGCAGGAACACCAAAAAGGCAAACAATTAAGGCATTACCAGTCCAAAAGTACTGACTGGAAAATAAAAAATTGACTGGAAACATCCTCTTGTATTGTTCATCCTGCTATTGTAAAATTGGGAAATATTTTATACTTTCATATCATCCCCAGCAATCAGCTGAAGTTCTTCAGCAGTCTGGCAAATTATCTTTTGCTATGATTCTCCATTCCAGTTTAGAAATTAGTATATAGCTTCCTTTCCAGCCCCTGAAGAAGTGACTGATTTTATTATAAAGGAAAAGAATGGAATAATATGCTACTGATAAAATTTTGTGTCAGTATTTAGTGATAAGCCTTTACTGCTCAGTGATCAGTCAAACATTCACAAAGAGTAATTTGTAGTAGCAGAAGAAATTGAAATAGCATGCTTCAAAACCAAGTTTCAATCATCATGATCAACTCTTCTATAGATCAGGGGTATCGGTTTACTTTATTTGAAGCTGCCAATGAATTTTGATGCTGTTAGAATTCAGGTCCACCTCATTTAGTTTTCTCTGTATGGTGGTTAAGTGGTACTAAACCTGCAGGAGACACTGCTGTACACTTTTGACTTATATTCAAGTTATTGACACCTTTTTGTGGACTGAATCAACAAAGATAATAGCAAGAACACCTCACATTCATGAGGAGACACTCCTGATCAGGCTGAAAGATCCTGAGCTGACTTTGAGAAACAGAAGGGCACACATTACCAAATGCAGAAGTAAACACCACCTCCCCTTTTTTTACAGGTAATTTGCCTAACCATTGCTGAGTTTAAGAGCAGTGAGAGATAAAGAAGGACTTATTCTTTCCTCTAATATTTAATTTTCCTCTTGGGACTTTAAAAGTCTGTTCTCTAATTTTTTTGACTATGTCTTTACACGTAATGCAGGAGTTATACCACAGGATGCTAGAGATTTGCTGTGTAATTTAGAGACTGAGTGTTGTCAATGTGGATTTTTTTTTCCTTGGAATCAAAATATCAGACAGTTAAGACTTTACACTATTTCTCACAAAGGCAGCAGTTCAAAGTTGGGTTAAACAAGGGATGCTCTTAGAAAAGAGCACCCACTGCTAGGACTGTTTTTTTAGGACTGCTAGTGTGCCACAACCTACAGGTTCCAGTCAAGCTGGACTAAAGGCTATAGGTTTAATTTCCAGCAAAAAGGCTTTGGTAGATCTGTGGTCATAGTAAAAATGGATATTTGATGTCCTTACAAGCTGAAAATCCTTTGTTAAACTCAACAATTTTCTTTAAAGCAGAGTTTTTGAAGGACTCAGAACAACCTGAAACCTAAACCTTGCTTGAACAGCAGCTGTTCTTAGGTTATGGTTATGCTCTTTCCAATTACCTACACACCAAAAGTCCCTCAAAAGCCAGATCTGGTAAGCTAATAAAATTGAAATTGGCTACTGAAATCTTCTCCTAGCCAAATCACACATCAAAGACACTTCTGTATGGGGATTAGCATCTCCATTAGAGACAGGCTTGGAGTGATGTAAATCAGTTCACCAAAGGGAAATTGGAAATTAGCACACTCCTCAGCTCCTCCTGCAAAAGGGTGCTAGTGCAAAAGAAGTCAGAAGTAAATTGGCATTTTTTGAAAAGCCACGTTCCTGCAGGACCTGGGCTGCTCCCATCCTGGAGGCAGTGCATGTTCTGGCTTCTGCAGCAGGCCAGGGCAGAGTAAAAAGCATTTTGCTTTTAAGTCACTGCTTCCTAAGATGCTGCCTGCACAAAGCACCTGTTGCAATGGCTATTGCTGCAGGGAGAAAACCATCTCAGTTCATGAGGTTTAATTCAAATCATGATCAAAGCTGTTTATTGACTTATTAATTACACATTGCAATTCACAGTGTATCACCTATCCAGATATCCAGGACAACCAGTGGACTATATATTCAGAGTCAATATGGGCAATACAACAAATAAATGATGATACCAGACACTTACACAGAGTTAATAAACAACTACACATTCATTTCCCAGCCACAGTAACTAATCTCCAGAAATACCCCTCCCCCTCGAGACCCCTTGAGTCCCCAGGTAGCCCCACTCTGCCACCGTCCCCCAGATCGCAAGCACAGCCACCCCACCCGTGTGCACTCCTGCATGTGTCACTGTCAGGGCGTGGGCTGCTGCCAGCACAGTTCCCTCCTCATCAGCAGCTAAGGGGAAACCATACAGGCAGCCCCAAAATCGCAGTCTAACCTCTAGGGAAAACATCAGTATAAATATTTACGCACACATACCCACCCCGGCATACATACAGGCTTATGGTTGAAATATTCTCCTTCTGGATTTTAGAACAGAAAGAATTTTTATCACTTGTAATAGGACTGACAGGGATGTAAACACAGTTAATAAACCTTACAATATTTCACTCTTTTATTTGAAGTACATTTTCTTTTTAAATAGAGATTTCCTGTTTCTGTCAAACCTAAAAAGATTGGAGAGGTTCTTATCTCCCCACTAACTTACAGACTATGCTAACTGGGAAGCAATCAGCTTTTATAGCTACCTTCCTCTACAGAAATGGAAAAAAAAAGTGAAGTTATTAAAGAGATAAAATCAATTTTACTAAATGGTGTTCTGACCAAAAAAAAAAAAAAAAAAAGGAAATGCAGGTTTGAGAGAGTGTAAGGTGATGTGTCACCAGAGAACACTCATCACCAATTAACTCTATCAGAGCCAATAGCACCAGCAACATAGAACTCACCTGATTTTCTGTGAGGAATTTAGGAGGTACTAAGCATCTTCATTCAAACAGGGTGATCTCTGGCAAGTGCTCTCAATGCTTCATGTCTAAGTAGGGTCACCAGAACTCTGGGTTAAATGAAAGACAAACAAACAGGCTTTGTAATACCTGTAGAATACTGGGCCTTCAAGACATAAATGTTTTCTCACATTAACCAGGGGGAAAAATCCACAAACTCCAGCCTGCTTCCCTGTTTACACCCAGTTAATTTTAAATTTAGGATCCAAGAGCTTCCAACTGTACAAAGTACAAGTTGAATTAAGAAATTGGATGTTGCTGAAGTAAAACTGTTGCTTAAGTAAAACTAAATTTCTGATCAATTTAGGAAACTTCTAGCCATGCCAATTCCTGGTGTAATATTTGGTAACACTTTCATAGAAAAAAATGTGACAGAAATGGCTCTGATTCTGCATACAGTTGTCTTAGTTGCATCCTGACATAAATGACCAGTTGATTTTCTGTACTTTTTATCTGCAAATTGTTATAATTTCTCTTTCATCAATTCATACACACTACCCTTTTTCCTTTATTGGCCTTGCCTAGTAAGTACCATGCTATGTCAACAAAAATGACACAGCAAAGTTCCCAGGCAGTACTGAACATTTCAGAAGTGTAGGGTGTTTATGGAGAGAGAACATGCCATTTCCTTTTCCCGTTCTTCCAGTTCTGAGTGACAGAAGTGATGCTTTCTCTTGCCCTCAGTTGATATAAAAGACAGATATTATTCATCATTCTGTCAAGATATTTCCTGTTGCTCTTCAAGATCTTTGACTTTTTTTTTTTTTCTGAAAAGAGGATGTAAGTTTCCTGATTTAAAACACCTTCAGCACGTTGTGTAGAACCTGTTACTCTTCTCTTAAGTGTTAAATGGAATCAATACATTTTCAAATTATCACAATTTCACTGTAGCTGCAGATACACACACAGTGTATTATCCTTTTAACCCAAAAATCTCGGTAAAATTGAGGTATATTGTAAGAGGTGGAGTTTTTAGATTGCATCAATAAGCCATGCTAAAAACCTGTAAGCAGCAACACAATCATAGAAACTTTGGTTTAAAGGGACCCCTGGAGGTCATCTAGTCCAACCCCTCCTTTGAAACGGGTCTTCAAGAACATCCACTTATGTGCACATGCCTAGTAATTGAGGGAAATGTACATATTACATTTCTACAGAGGGTTACTTACAAGGTCTGTAGCTATGAAACAATTGTCTCACCCGGTATATGCAAGTTCATTTGTCAGCGTGAAGAAAAAAATTAGGATTTGGAAAAAAAAGAAAAGAAAGTTGTGTAAAAAACAATGAAAGTTTCAATCAGTAGCATCAACACAGCTTTTCTTCCTCTTTTCAGCTACCCTACATTTAGTTTCTCAAATTGAGATGTTTTTCATACCTAATTTTCAGTTTACATGTTTTCTTTTATCTGCTGCTATGTTCTCATGCATTTCATTCATCACAGAATACTTTTTTCCTGCCTGCTTGAATCTCAGTTTTTGCTGGGATAATTGGCTTTATCTGTGATTTTCAAACGCACTCAGATCATTTTTCCAAATGGACTTAGAGCTCAAGTCACTGAACCTAAGTGTTCTTAAGTGCATAAATATTTTTTGAAAATGGAACCTAAATTCCTAGCTGCTTTTGAAAAGTTATCCTTTACTCAACATGTGCAAGCCAGAAAGGAAACAACGTAAAAAGAAATCTCAGTCTTGCTTTGGTCCCATCATGTGTTATGTGCAAGTGTTGGTTAGTATATGTATATGCATGAATAATACATATTTTGCATAAAATAGTTATAAATGACATCTTTGAACAGAGTTAAAATTTGTGAAAAATACATTTAGAAACACAAAACTACGATACAGGGTATGAGATAATAATAATAAGAAAAAAACACAACAGACCAGAATTTAAATGTCATCTCTTGACACTCTAGATTAAAAAATCTGCAGAAAGTACCAGAAGTTTGCAGTGATATCTTGCTCACTCCCACTGAAGCTGATGACAGTGCTCCCAGTTTCTTTTCAATGACTGTAGCTTCAGAGTTTCACATGTATTTCAGAAAGAAAGCGTTTCTTTCCCTAGAAAATTCAACATAATGCAAGTAATTCCATCAGCTAGCCAGGTTACCTATCTTCTAATTAAGTGAATCTTTGTCATCCCAAGCTTGTATATTAGGGCTGTGTTGGGTAATTAAAGTAGAAACAGATAGGATTTTAACATTTCAGTCCTTATGAAGTATTTATTTCAGTTTTACCTAAGGGAAATACATATAGTATACCTGGACTGAACTTCAAAAGTATCTAAGTTAGTGCCTAACACTCATGTAGCTTCATCAAAATCCATAAAGCTACATTATACTACTGAGCAAGATTAATGGGTAAGATTTGGTACCTCAAGAACTTACTTGAGAAAGCTCTGAAAATGAGGTAACTTTGAGGTAAAGGCTTGGCAGAAGGAGGGTTGTCACAGCTAATACTGGTGATAAGGAGCAGAAAGAATTCTGCTGTGTTAGGAATAAACTATGTTTGTGGCTATCAATGAAAATGACAAATTATTTCTCAGAGTAGTAAACTTAATCTTAAATGGATCTTCCATAACATGCTAATTTAGTTTGGTATCTTGACTGTGGAATTAATTTTCTAATTGCCACTTTCAGCTGTCCATGCACTGCTTTTCTAAATTTCAAGGTGACCTTTGTAGGGCCATAGGATACATTCTACCTCAGTAAATAACAGCGTTGAATCTTTTAAGGACCACTTTTGAATTTTTTAATAAGCTGTTCTCAGTGAATTAATCAAACATAGGAAATACTGATGGCCTTGTCAAACATTTCTATTCACTGCTAAAACATAAATGTTCAGATGCTAATGAAAATTGTTGTTACACTGAGATGGGTGGTTTTCACGTACCAAATCTTTAGCTGATACAGGAATCACAGACAACCAGTGGAGGAAGAAGAAGGAATAGGAAAGTGGGGAGAGGGAATGCAAGGTGGAAGGCAAAGTGAATTTTTGGTGTAAATGCTGGAAAGGAAGACACCTGGAAGACTGAGTAAAGGCAGTTGCTGTTTGAGCTTGACCACCATCAAAAGCAGGTTGTCTAATTGTCTTTTCTAATGAGAGCAAGCTGCAGGGCCCAATACTGGGTAATTAATTGAGCTGAAAATAACATGATCTTCTCTAAGGAAGAGTTTTTCAGGAATCATTACAGAGCCTTTATGAGTTTTCTTAAACCTGAAAACTGAACAAGCAGCTACTCTGAGTTGTTCAAGCAAAGCCCAAAGTACATTAACTCTCTGCTTAAGTTTTAGAAAAGTTTATTTTTCAGTCTCCCATGAGGACTCAGTGATACTTCTGCAAGTAAAGGTCTGGCAACTTCACAGAAATTGGGGCCAAACAGAGCAGAAACCCATGTTCCTGGGAAAGCACAGTTGACTGCCATCCTGTGGGAAACTTGCCAGTTAAGAGTCAGAAACAAACCTCTGTCTACACCTGTCAATTGCAAGTGAATAGCTCTGAAATTCAAATATACTGCAGCCATCTAAAAATGAGTATTGAATATTTCCCCGAAGTGCAACCAAGCTGCTTTGAGAGATAACTCAGTAAGGAAGGAAGGAAGCATCTTTTTCAGCCCCACAAGGCAGTGCATCTTCACACAGCTTCTTGCAAAAGGCTGTGCCTGAAGGCACAATTTTGTACTCTGCTAAAATGATCAAATGAACAGAGTGTAAAACTAAAAATTTTCCTAAAAGGAAAAAAAATGTTTAAATAATTTGGTAGGATGGATTATAAAGTCATTTATTGAATCTGAAAGACAAATCAGTTAATATGTTTACTGAGTCAAAATAACAGGCCCAGGTGCCAAAGTAACACACTTGTTTCTCTGCTTTGGGATCCTGGCCTGAAACCTCTTCTGCTTATCTTATGAAGAGCTCCTAAAAGCTCCACACATCAGCACATGTATCATCTGAGAGAACACCCAGATATGAGAGTAGAAAACCAAAAAATGTATCAATTTGTGGTATCCTTGAGAAAGAGAGACTTTCCTCAAAACTAAGTGAAGAGCAGTACAGTTTTGTGACATACATAGTAATAGTTTCCTAAAAAAAATAATCAGGGGTTTAATAAAAGAATAATCAGAATAGTTTTCAATATATGTAATACTAAAATTGGACAGAAGAAATGCACATTTTAAGCGGTTAGAGGTATACCTCACCTATAAACCTGCATGCCTGTCACTTCATATGCTTCTCTTTCCTCCAAGGGGGAAATAACTCTAAACAGTATTTCTTATAGTACTAACATATAAATATATGTGTGTGTGTACATATATATATATATATATATATATATATATATATATTTCTTACAGCCCTTTCATGTGGATAAAATGTAATAATAAATAGTTTGGGCTGAATTCCTTCAGAGACAAAAAAATCACCCCAAATCTGTCTTCAGTTATGTGAAAGAATTTATCACAAAGAACTCCTGGGCCTCCTGTAAGCTTCTTCCAGCATGTCATTTACTCTGCCTGACAGCATGGTGGCTCTACAACTGTAGCTTATTTTATTATTTCTCTCTTTTTTTATTATTTTCAATGAAGTAAGGCTTTTCAAGCCTGAGAACTGTTTTTTTCTGCAACAGATGCCCAGTCCTGAATGGGGAATTAGGCTAAACCTACTGCTTCAATTTGTTTAATTGATGGAGGCTGAGGTGTGTGGATTTTCTTAGCCGAGTCTAATAAAAGAAGCATTCACCACGCAGAGGATAGTAAAGTAAAAGAAAGTAAATCTGCAAATGAGGAGACCATAACTTTCTTCTCAACTCCTCAAATGATCTGTAATGGGATGCTGGCCAAATCATCTTGCTTTGCTGTTTCAGGGCTCAGGCAAATGACTTCTACCGAATTTTGATGGAGTGATTTAAGAAGTCACCAGCTTCAGCTGGCCATCTCCAGACCTGTAACAAAGCCTCTCACAAAGTATGCCAATAATTCAGCTATGCCAGTGCCTGATGCAGTAGAAGAAACTGACGAGAAGATTGATTTGTGTTGATGCTCAGCTGCACCCAGGGGGGACAGACTCACACACTGCTCCACTGCTCTGCCAACAGTGCTTGTATCTGGCTGTGAGACCAGGCTGTGGATGGAGAGCTGGGTTTGGTGTAGTCCTGAGTCTTTTTTATAAAGTTCAAGAGAAGTTTGTCTGTAAAACCATGTTTTGTGTTAATTGCTTTGTTTATAAAATGATGATGCACCTATGAATGGGAAATGGCATAGAAAGGCCTATTTTTGTTAAATCAGTATTTAATTTCTGGTGATTTTTTTCTTCTCCGTTGCTTAAGAATCAAAGATATTTTTAGCTCTAAAGGAAACTTTAGTTGATATACATTAATATTTTAAACCAATCACATGTGATTGATTCTTTTATTTTAGGGTGAACTTTTCAATGACTTTAGTCACTGAATTTTTCCTTCACATTGAAGGTACAAGACAGCACATGTAACTAAGTGAATATTTAAAAAAAAAAAAAAAAAAAGACTTTAGAAACTGTCTGTGTGGAAGGTTTTAAATTAACCTAAGAGAGAGAAATGCCTCCATAGTTTTGTCTTATTAGTGAAACTATCAAAAAAACCCGAAGGCTTTCAATCTCCCATGCTAGATTATATTAGGGCACAAAATAGAAATCTGGTGTATAATAGTTCTTTAATGTAGGAAAATGGTTTGCAACCACTGTATGAGACAAATTTAAAGGGTTAAAAAAAGGTTAAAAAACCCTAGGGGAAAAGGCAACAAATAGCCCCTCCACAACATATGTTGTGTTCTTCTTAGGTTTCTGTTCTCACAATATTTTAAACAAAATATGTAGTGTACAATATGTGTACTGATATGTGAAAGGAAAGGAACAGTGTATATAGATCCACTGTCTTTCACACACAGCCATTGCTCAGAGCTAGGCTGCACTTCCAGGATCTGCCCAAAGAGATTGTGAAGTCTCCCTCACTGGAGATATTCAAGAGCTCTCTGGATGCAATTCTGGGGAATGTTCTCTAGGATGACACTGCTTGAGTAGAGGGGACCAGATGACCCACTGTAGTCTCTTCCAACCTTACCCATTCTGTGAACAATTACCATTTCAGGTTATTAACTGCAAGGAACTGTGACTTCATGATATCTCCTAGGGTATGACTTCTTTTTCTGCCTTAGTTTAAGAGTTGTACATAAATTTATCACCTTATGTAGCTTTTTTTTTTTTCTTAAGACACAAGTCAGTCACAGTGTTCTCCTTTTACTTTTGACTCTTACTTAGGGTTAGAGAAAATTTGATAAACTGCAATAATTTCTCTATTTCTGATCTTGTAAGCTGAGACTCGAGAAGAGGTTATGGTATTTTATCAAAGAGCTTTATGTCCCTGTTTGACTAAGCAGGGTCAGGGCTAACTAGGTTTCCTTTGGTAGGCTAGCTTTCCATCTGAAGAACATGCTTCTGGTCTATCAGCATTTCCCAGAAGTCATTTCATTTGACTACCTATAACACTCCTAAGACTGGAAAGAATGTCCAAAATGAGCATTTTGGAACTCTTGCAAGCAGCAATGTAAAGGTAATGGAAACACTGTGGAGTGTAAATTTAAAAGTTTTCAGTTAGTCAGTGATGTGCCAAATAATAGAAATTAGTTAAGCTTTTGCTGCAGAAGTTTCTACCCTCTGGCAATTGTTGCATGAATACAGAGGTATCAAATAAATCAAGGTGAGGCTTTCGTCTTTCTTTTTAACTTGTATTTTCATTGCTCTACTTGAGATATTAAGAAACTGACTAATTTACATTTTTCTTCAATATTAATCCTGATCTTACTGATTAAATGACCTCAGCTCAGATTCAGATTTCCTGTGCAATTTGAAAGCCCTACCACCTTGCTTATCTTTCTTATTAATAGTAAGTATTGATATTAATACTAATATATAATAGATGCATTTAGACAGATACCTAGATAGATATAAATAGATAGATGGATCTATAGCTAGAGTCTTATCTAGATTCTCTGAGAGCTTGCTAGTCATGGATCATTACATTTTGTTATGCCTAGGCATTGTAGAACAAAAAGGTACAGTCTGTGTCTTCAAGAGTTTTCTAAGTATATATATATAAGGTCAAGGCAAGAGATGACCCAAGAAATAAGAAAGAGGAGTCAAAAAAAAATAACTCATGATACTTTTTTCTCAAAGGTAAGAGCAGTAATTTAAATATTGTCTGGCTTGCAGTCACTGGAACAATAAAGGATCATAAACAGCGCTGCTGATGTCATGAGAAGTAAGTCTGATGTATGAGTTTGGATAAAAAAGATCAAAGTTTGTGGTTTGGTTTTGCTTTTTTTTTAAACAAATATTAGAGTGAAACTGACTTCTCGGACTGACTGGAAATGAGAGCTGACACTTCAGCAATCACTGAAGGCTTCATTTGTAAGGTGGAGATACTTGCAAAGGGCCTTGATGGTGAAGGCCTTCAGATTATCCTTGGTAGAAAACAGAAAAGAAACCATGTCTCAAGAGGGGTGAGAGCATTGTTATGGTGTACTGGGATAATATCCTGGCCATCAGAAGGCAAAACAGCATGGGAAAGGAGCTGTTCCTTTTAGGCATCTTCTGGGACACAAACCATTTTATTGTTCTTTTTAACAAAGAATGTTCTTCATCAGTGTATCCAGTCCCTATGAGGAATTTTGGCATATTTAGATACTTCCCACAAACAGTCAGTATACCTGGAACAAATCTTAGCAAATTGAGAAAATAATCACTTTGTTTCCACAGACCCTGTCAAGTACAGAAAATGCCCTTTTAGCATACTATGTGAGCTTTCTTCAGCTCATAATATCTTTAGTGAAACATCCTTTTTTCTGTCCTATATGTTTGCAGCCTTACCCATTCTGACTTTGACAGTTCAGTTTTTTAACAGGAGGGAAGGATATAGACCTGAGGATCAGTTGAGGTCTCTCTGTGACTCAGAGTTTCTCTGGAAAATATTTGGAGGGGTGGACTATGAAAATACAAAGAAGGAAAGTGGAAGGAGACCATCAAGCCCTCTATGAGATCTAAAAGTTAAACTCTGAGTGGGAGAGAAAGACTGAAAGTGTATGTTAATTAAAGATGGTAAGTGCTCTGCAGAGAATGGTTTTACAAGGCTAAACAGAATAAGGTTACCCAGAACTGAAGCAGGGGTAGCAAGGGATCTCATTCATACAAATAAGCTAGATGGTAGCTTCAGGAGAAAGGTAAAACCTTTATAAAATCCAATGATGTATAAATACCACCTGAATTAATTATACTGCACTACTGAATGTTAAAAATCTGAAGCCTGGAGCTAGAATAATTAATCTGCCCTTGTGGTTGCCTTGGAAGGGAGAGAAAGTAACAGTTCCAGCAGTGAAAGCTAAAGTTACAAATAAAAAAAGGTAAACTTATTGTGTTCAAACCCTTTATTTGACAACAGAGAGTTTCTCCGGGATGTTTGCTAAAAGCCTAGGGAATAGACACACTGTCATTTAACTTTTTTTATTGTGGTTTTTTTTGTTTGTTTCCCAAAGGACCCAAGTAATTTCAGCGCTAAATCCCCAGCTAAGAGCAAGCCATTTCACTGTTGTTAGAGGTCTGATGAGCTGAGCTCCACACTCTCCAAGAAACCTGCCTACAAACAAACCCAAATACCTGTGTTTACAGTATCCCATCACATTGTGAAGGATGAGCTATATTAAGTACATAGAGAAACAACAGTTTTCTGGTTTATTACTGGCCTAGAGGGCTTGCTTTTCCGTAATGTAATTTCTTCAAACAGGGCCTTTTAAGCTGTGTATGCCAAAATGACATTTCAACTTAGAACCAGCCTATCTTCCTATACTAAATTTTCAGAAAATCAGAACAACTTGCTGTAGACATGGGGACACCATTAGAGGGAATTAAGATAGTTAATTGAAGGGAAAAATCACTCAGTTATTCAAAGGCAGGTATGAATGAATGTACCACTATGAGAGAGACGTTCTGGTTACCCTACTTTTAACGTGAGAGAGAAACAAGCCCTGACTGCTACACCTGTCATTTCTTGAAACTGTCATTATTTTATACCATAGAATCATACTGTAAATAATAATAAAAGGTGTCTTGGTTTTAAGTAAGAAAACTATGGTTTAGACTTATTAGTCTTTCACTGAATCTAATATAGGTATAGGTGCTCAAGGAAAGTAAAAGCAAAAATACAGAGTTGTGTTAATATAGATATATATCTGTATGTGGAAATGGCCTTTACCATGCTTATTTCATATAAATCCTAAAAGATTTATATGAAGATGTTTACATGCCAGAGAGAAAAACCCATCTTTCATCTGCACTGTATTGATACTTCTGTCTGGACACATTTATAAAATATGTCTTCTTAGTATGTTTTAGATAACAAGACAGTTGTGAACACTTTGGGAAAAAAAAAATTCAAACTAAGAATCCAGTGTGAAATAATCTCGTAATAATAGTCTACCTTCGACAACCAGAAAACATTGCAATTTGCTAGTGTCCTATTACAAGAAGTATATATATATATTTTTTTTAATGGGAATGAAATTTTTGCTAAAACATTTTCCAGTTCTTGTTTTTAATTTGTGGCAGGAGTGTTTGGGCTTTTCTGCAGTCTTCTGGATGAATTTAATAAATTGAAAATTAAATATTGATTCCCTGCAAGAATAGGGGCCCAGAATAGGAATCAGGCTGTTATTGCAAGCTTCTGGAAATTTAAGGCAATTATTATTCTGGGGCAAGTCTGTAGGAAATAAAGTCTAGTGGTACAGGTTCGATAAATAGACACTGATATCAGTTTTCACGGAAGAGTTCTGTAAAAAGTATAGTGTTACCCAGCATTAATGATAATGCATACAAACACACAAGTCATCTACTTTTTTTTTTTTTTTTCTTTCCCCTGAGCGAAGCCTCTTTAATTATGTATTTTTGGAGTTTATATTCTCCCTTTATCACTTTGCTGGTATATGTCTTTTTCCCCCCATGATTTATTGAGCTTTTATCTCTAGAAGCATATTTTCAATTAAATCACAGAATATCAGAGAATATGATGAGTTGGAAAGGACCCACAAAGCTCATGGATTCCAACTCCTAGCCTTGCACAAGAAAGCCGCAAGAATCTTGCCATGTACCTGAGAGCATCATCCAAGTGCTTCTTGAACTCTGTCAGGCTTGGTGCTGTGACCACTTCCCTGGGGAGCCTGTTCCAGTGCCCAACCACCCTCTGGGTGAAGAACCTTTTCCTAATATCCAACCTAAACCTCTTCTAACACAACTTCAGGCCATTTTCTTGAGTTCTGTCACTGGTCACCACAGAGAAGAGATCAGTGCCTGCCCCTCCTCTTCCTCTCGCAAATAAGTTGTAACTGCTGTGGGGTCTCCCCTCAGTCTCCTTCAGGCTGAAAAGACCAAGCGATCTAAATAAATTTTGTCTTGTAAGAATCTGTGTATGTTTATATTACAGACAAGTATTGAAGTTATCATACTATAGGACACTTAACAAATATTGATCACAAAATCCCTTTAAAATGTAGTTATTTTCATGAATTTTCTCACCCTGAAATGAATACAATCTCACTCAAGGTTCCCTTTGTTCTATATCACTTTTGTGAAGGTTCCCCTTTGCTCTATATCACTTGGTTGGGAGTGGCTATCTCATAAGATGTCATTTTATTTTCAAAATACCCATTTGACTATAAATGGTAATTTCTCAGATGTTTAGACAAATAAAATACTGATCTTGAGATGAAAAATTTAGAAAAAGAGAAGCATGCTAAATATTGGAAAAATATGGACTGGAAGAAGATACATTATTTCTAGTCTCTATCATAAACAAGTTATTCCTTGAAAAATGTGAGTTGTTTGGTCTGGCCTCCTCAATCTGTTTGCTCGGCCAGTATATTTATAGTTTTCTTCTTTCAAGATTGTTTTTCTATGATCAGCATGGAGTGTGTAGGACTTTCCCACTCACTCTGTTGAATCATTTGAATACCTATGAGAAATCTCGCTTCACATTTATCTTCTGCCAAAAGATATATGAACCTGCCTCTTTCATATTATAGGGCACCCAACAGGAGAGACTGAGTCTCTCTTCCTTTGAATATTTCCTAAGGCTCTCATAAAAACTGACTGCCCTCAAGCCTAAGTTCTTCTGTGTTTAGAGCTGAGATGTTTGAACTAAATTCTCACATACTAGTGACTGGGGCAAGAAGCCATGGTCAATTTATTTTTTATTCTTGAACTGTTCCACCTTGCATGCAATAATTGAAGATTAATTCAGTTAGAAAAAAACAAGAATCAGAAGAGCTGTCGGGGATGGTACTTGGGGGATTTAAGCAAACAGATAGCAAGTGAGAACACTTAGCTTCCAGCCACAGATCAAAATAACTTGTAAATATTTTAGACCAAATTGACCAGCCTGAAACTAAAAGATGGAGAGTAGTCCACATGGCTCAGCAAGTTCTTAAGCAGCTGAGGAACACTGATTGGAAAGTTATATTCCCTGAAGTAAAGGAGAGAAATAAATTCGAGCTCTGCATTCTGTAAATGAGTGCCACTGAGTAAAAACTGAGGGGCTCTTTCTTCTTATGTCTGGTTTTGGGGTGGTTTGCCAAATTTATCTCTTCAATTCCATTTCTTTGCTTTGCCAAACTTACTTGAAATGAAATTAAACTGTTTGGCCTTAGAATCACTTGAAGGCATATTCCAGTTTTTAATTTTTAGAGATTTTTTCCATTAGGTTTTTTTTTTAAGAAAGAAAAAAAAAAAAAAAGCTTATCTGATTTGATTTTTCTTTCTGCCAAGTGAAAAATAATTATTCACACAGACCACATTCCTTATTGTTTTTGCTCCTTCTTCTGTAGTATTTCTCATGTCCTTATGTATTCAGGCTTCTATAAAAGTTCCCTTACTCAACTCATGCTACTAAAAAAAATTATATATTAAACAATGCTCTTGTTGATTTTTCAGCAGCTTAGTAAACGGATCAAGTGATTTAAATAATGTTTGTCTCAGAGCTCTTCCAAATGAGTCATTACTGTGGCTAAGACAGCATGAATTAGAAAAAAAATGAACAATTGTGGGAATGAACAAAACTTTTATATGGTGCTTGGGTAGGTGAATACTTCTGACAATTAGGATGTCATTTGATAACCTATTTCATTACTGTAATAAATCTTTGCACTGATTAAGCTTTCTCAGTTAACTCTTCAATATACATGAGATCTTTGAAAGATTCAGCCAGAATTAAAAGGCATTACAAAACTGGAGATTGCTGAGCAAATGCTGATTCAGGTGATGATGGTCAAAAACACATCAAGATCAACACTCTGTCCTACATAATTTATTTAGAGCTTCCATCTTGTGTCACTTTTATTATACATCAGTCACTCCATTCCTGTATTTGTCTTCTGTTACAGTCCAGTCTTAAGCAGAAGCATCAAAATAGTTAGTGATATTATAATAAATTTCCATTATACATACTACTATCTTTTGAATAAATACATGAAAAGTTATTGCCAAGTTAAAATTGAAACTCAATTCAGCGTGTTTTCTTCTTTTTTTCTTAAAACACAGTTATGTCTTTTTATTTGTTCAGAAGTTAGTACTATAAATTACAGTTTTTGGTGAGATGGAGGAACACAGCATGTATTTGTAATTGATGCTTCCATAGTACAAGAAAAGATGTTTTGCATTATTATGTAATGTAATGGCCAGCCTTCGCGAACGAAGAACCGGGGAAGGTCTTTACACCTTCCATCCTGCGCATTGGATTTTTTAGGTGAGACACAGTGTGCGCGGAACCGAGCCCACCCTTTAATCCTAAGGTTCATCTGCTGGGGCCAAGCACGCTTGGACGGTGGCAGCGAGGTCCTCAGGACGTAGATGGATTGCCTTACAGGGCTGACGAGCTCCATCTGCCCGGGGAGTGGCCCTGATCAGGAATCGAACCCAGGCCTCGGCGTTGACAGCGCCACGCTTTAACCACTTGACCACCAGGGGCTCCCTTGCATTATTATAAATTAAAGCTGTCACCACTGAAGAGTGAATACTTAGTAAACACAGAGCTGATTGTTTTGGTACAAAGCATATATTCTACAAAGTAAACAGAGCCTTCCTATAAGAAGTATTTTGCAGATTCATAATCAGATGACAGTCTGATCCTCAGTGATTATTATTACTTCAGTAAGTCTGTCTTCCACCTGGTATGGAATGTCAATGTCTTCAATACGGTCTTCCAACTGATAAATACCTGTCTTCAACACAGGTACCAACACTTGACTCACTGTAATTCCTTTTACCTAGTAAAGCAGTGAATGGGCTTCAGCTAGTTCCTCTCATATGCTACTTCTATTATGTGCAAGGTTTTGGGTTTAAAGGGATAGATCTGATATTCACCCTTGCCTCTGCGGATGAAAGGGAAACCTTAAAAGCAAATTCATCCCTTGACTTTCAATGCTAAAGTATGCACATCTGGGAATGAAATACACACTTTGGAAAACTATAAAAAAGGAATGTACCCCAATGATTTTAAAAGAAATGCTGAAAAATTCTGACACTGTTGAATGTTTCTGTGCAAAAGATGATCACAGTCATAACTAAAAGTAGAGTTGAGGCATGGCCTTACCAAATTCTGTGCATCACCACAGTTTCACTACAGTTCCCTGAAACTATGCCAAATTCCTTTCTCTAAAATTTACCTTTTTTTCTTACTGCAAAAAGTTTCAAACAACTCTTCAAACAACTCGTGTTGCGCTACAGACACAAAACTAAATCAAGTAATGATAACTCCAGTATTTTGCTCCAAATCCTTAAGGCATATATTGCAGTGTGATTAAACATACTTATAAAACAACACCCTAAATCCTCAACTTAGTGAGCAAAAAAAAACTTGTGGAATCACATCTTTCAAAAACATATAAAGTGCCAATTTAGCTTGACTGGACAAAAAAATATTTTCAGACTTTAATTTTCAGGGAACCTCCTGTAATAAACTTTGTTCAAAGTTTATTACTTATTGGCTAGACTTACTTATTGGTCAAACTCTGCACACTGGTCCAAGTAAAACTTCCTGACTTCAACACATAATGCCCAACATTCTTTTGTCCTTTCTATCTGTGCCTGCATACAGCATACATATTTCATTCAATGCAAATATATCTAAAGATCATATTTCTTATTTCAGGCATTGCACAAACTGTTACACTGTGCATGTATTTATTGGACAACTAAATTTGTAGAGGGAAAGGAGTCAAAATAAATGCATAGAAAGACTCACTTAACCTCACAATATAAATATATTTAACTCTATGTACATCCCCTATTAGTATTCTGCTATTTTCCATTTGTTGAGTCATGAATAAAATTTCAACTTTCTGCCTACAGTTGCACATTTATATCACTTTCAGCATGCGAGTGGAGTGGCCAAAACAATTTCATTGGAATACTGAAAGGCATATCAGATGATAACTTGATCAAGGCTCTTGCCTGGCATCACAGAAATCTTCTGCTTTAATAGAAAACGGCAATGATTTAAAGACTGTTAGCACAAACTAGTAAAACCAACATTACAAAGTTAAACAGGCAGTGAAAATAAGCAAAATAACTCTAGTGTCTTGCTGTTAAAGTAAAAATGCATGAAAAAACATGGATGAAATAAAAATTCCCCTACCTCTGCAGGGAAGGTATCCCATAAAGGACAGGTTTATAACACAAGGTATAGATGGAACATTTGTGGCAAGTCCCAGACTGAAGAAGATAGTGATCTATTTAACTCACTGCTGAGTGTGTAAGCAGCAGCTGCACGTAACGTTGCTCATGAGTGAGGCTATGACTTGTTTGGCTTGTCCCTAGATGCCTAAAAGGCCATGCCTGTCAATAAGGAGATTCAGAAAGACTCTTCAAAGCAATTTATTATTTGTCTGTCTTTAAATTATCTGGCAAACTTGCTATCTGCAACTCTCTCTGCTGCAGTTTAAAGAATTTAAACATAAAGAGTCAGTGTGTGGAAGTAGGAGATCCAGGCTGCTAGTCACTACAGTACAGGGATTAGACTAACTACGTGAACTAAAGTTTTCTTGTATCACAGGGATCATCTTCCACAGCCAACTTTATACTTTCATCTGGCTAGTTTCTTCCTCCCCTCTTAGCATTGTGTCTCTATTTTGCTAGCTAGCCATATGTACCGTGTAGAAGGACACTTCTCTCTGCTATACTGTCAGACAAATATTGCACCCATACTGTCATGCTATCACTGAAATGCTTCAATTAGCAGTTCTGGGGTGTCTTTATCACCATGTTAATTTTTGTCCTTTTAATGTAGGAGCTGTAATAGCATGAACTTTGGCACACAAAGTTTTCATGTGGAGGTATATTAAATCTGTGGCTAAGGGCATTAGGTCAATTAAATGTCATGATGAATTTTAGTTAGCACTAAGGAATAGATCACAGGAAGAGTATCTTCTCATCCCTCTAACTTTTAATTGTGTCAGCGAGAAATCCAGTACACTTAATCTGTGCTTCTGGATTAAACAAAATGTTTAGAGAGAGACAAGCACTTCAAACCTACCAATATGTTGAATGCATCTCTGCCTGCAACTAAATAGTAAAAATAGCCTCACAAGGACTGTTGTTTCTCATTATCCTGATTTGATTGGTAATTCTCATTCCGATCTGATTGGTAATAAATTAAATTAATTTAAATTCATTTTTTCCCAAGTCAGGTCTGTTTTACCCATGATGGCAAAACACTTCCTGTCCTAATCTTAACCCACGAGATTTTTGTTTTGTTTTCTCTCCTCTGTCCAGCTTAGGAGAGGAGTGATAAAGTGGTTTAGGTGGACATCTTTTGTCCAGACAGGGTCAACCCACCACAAAGACTTAGCCAAAAGTGTTTGTATGCATATATATAGATGGTGGGCAAAGTGAGTTTGAATGCTGAACCACCTAGGGCAATTACATATAAGACCTGTCTTTCTGAAGTCAAAAATAACAGGAAAAGACATATATCATTGGCTCTGTAACAGTTCAAACTCAAGGATATTCAGTTACTGACAGCTGATGATTAGATTAGATATGTCCAGTAGAAAACAAAGGGTGAGAGATGTTTACATGGAAACAGAAATATATGTATGTACCATGGCCAAAAATTAAACTCTGTAAAAATTATACTTGCTCTAAATTAAAATATCTCAGAACACATTAATAGCCATTCAAGTCTCTATCTTCTCGTACAAAACTTGTCACTTGACAATCTCTTGTCTCAATAATTCTGCTCTCTTGCAGAACCACTGGGTTCTGAGGGGACCAATGCTGAAGGCTTTGGAAAAGAAAATTAAATTTATTCCCTTAACTTGCTCTGATAAAACAAGATTCTTTGTTTTTCTTTGAAGTTCACAGTCAACAAAGTATTTGCAATTGTATGTAGCTGTAGTTGTGACTTTCAAAAGTGTTGCTTTACTGCGATTGCTTGTCAACCAGTGAGAGTTTTACTGAGGCAACAATGGCAGCAGACTGAGACCATCAACAAATGTTTCTAACGCATATTTCTTTCAAAATCCCCAGTACACATGTAAAAACAGCCTTCTAAAGAATTCTCACATAATTTATTCCTGCAATACTTATATCTGTGTGTGATATCACTCACTTGAATTTCTACCCATAGCCAAATAAAAGGGTGCCACTGTGCTTTAACCATGATGCCAGTTTTCTGTTTGCGATGAGCATCTGTGAACTTAACACATCAAGGAAAACAACAATACAGAATTTATTTATCTATCAAGGTCTGTACTTTCTCCTGATATGTAAATAATTTCAAAAATCTCTCTTGGAGATCTTGGATGGCACTATTAAAGCCATGGACTCCATGCTCAGCAAAGGAAATGGTTTGAAGGAATGCTGTGTCTTGCAGGATCCTTTTACTGATTTTGTCAAGTATACTCAGATCAAAAGTTTGCATTTTCTATGAACTATGCACTCCAGCAAGACTTTAATTTGTATTAAAATTAAAACAAAATCTGTTGAAGAGACACGCAGGGCTATTGATGCAAACATTTTATTAAAAATAAAAAGAGCACCAAAGCTCTGATATCCAATAAACATGCATTGTAATTGATGTAAGTCTCTTAAAGGTTTAAATTTTGAAATTAAAATAAAAAATAGTAGAAGAGAGTTTAAGTGGCATCAAAAATGATAACAGGATCTGGGAATATGTAGAAAATAATCCAAGAATGACTGTTGCACTGAAGGGCCTATTCAATTACTCCCCTGGTAATAATAATAACAGCAACCTGCTGTCCCTACATTGCTAACAAATGAACACTTCTAGTCAGTTTTGCCCTTACATAGGGAAAAGTAACAATGATTTCATGAAACCTATGCCTGTTTTCACTATTGCTATATCTTCCAGGTGAAGGTGGATGGTGCCATAAGGTTGCATCTAAATGATTCAAATGAACAAATATATTGCTTTAAGATCAAGCATAATAAGAGTACCATAATCAAATGTAGGGTGACAGTCTCCTATGATTGTACACTGCTGAAATAGCAGAAGAAAAAAAACCACAAGATGTTCCTCTGCAGCCCGTGGTGAAAACCATGGTGAGGGAGGCTGTCCTTCTGCTGTCTGTAGAGGACCACAGGGGTGCAGAGATCCATCTGCAGCCCATGGAGGGGACCCACACTGAAGCAGCCTGTGCCTGAGGACTGCACTCCAAGAAGAGTGACCAACATTGCAGTAGTTTGTGAAGAACTATTGCCTGTGGAAAGGATTCATTTTGGAAAAATTCATGAAGGACTATTTCCCATGGGAGGGACCCCATGGGAGCAGAGGAAGGACTCCTCTCCCTGAGCAGTAGCAGAAACAACAACTGACCATAACCCCGTCTCCCTGTCTCCAAGGTAGAACTTGGGAAGGAGGGAGGGGTGGAGACAAAGTGTTTTCAAAATTTATTTTGCTTCTCATTATGCTGGTCTGATTCTGTTAGTAATAAATTCAATTAATATCCCCAATTACAGTCTGTTTTGCCCGTGACAGTGATTAGTAAGTGATCTTTCCTGATCCGTATTTCAACTCATGAACCATATGTCATATTTTGTCTCCTCTGTCCAGTTGCAGAGAAGAGTGAGAGAGTGGCTTTGGTATCTAGTCAGGGTTAACAACATTTTATGTTGTCAGCTGAAATTTTTGGTCCTGTAAAGTTTACCCTAAAATTATTATATTATTTATTAAAAGAATATTCTCTCTCTACTCAGCACTGGTGAGGTCACACCTGGAGAACTGTGCATGCAGTTCTGGCTCCCCAGTACAAGACAGACATGGTCTCACTGGACTTAGTCCAATGAAAGACCAGACTCTTAAGGGACTGGAGCATCTCATCTGTGAGGAAAGGGTGAGAGGGCTGGGACTGTTCAGTCTGGAGCAGGGAAAATTCACAGGAGTCTCATCAATATATATAAATATCTGAAGGAAAGGAGCATAAAGGACAGGCTGTTTTCAGTGGTACCCAGTGACAGGGTCAAAAGCAACAAGTACAAACAGAAACCCAATATATTCTCTTGGAACATCAGGAAACACTCTTTTCACTATGAAGATGACTGAGCACTGGTACAGATTGATCAGAGGTTGTGGAGTTTCCATCCTTGGAGGTTTTCAAAAGCTGTCTGAGCATGGTCATGGGCATTTGACTCCTTGTGTCCCTGCTTGGGCAGGGGAGCTGGACTTGGGTATCTCTAGAGGTCCTTTCCAATCTCAACCAGTCTGTTATTCTGTGATTTTGCAAAGAAAACCAAGGAAAATATGTAAGCGCATTTGTTCTTGTCAACTTGTATACTTTGTCTGGTTATTTATGGTAGCAGTTTGCTCAGGTAATAATATTCCCTTTCTTAGTTCCAGTTATCTGGAATCTCCAGTCAGATCACCAATAGCTCTGGCAATAAAGCTGGTTTAATGGTCCCTCAAACATGACCACTCATCATGGGCAATGACATGAGCTACATCTGAGCCTTTAGAAACCATGGACATGTTTCTCTGCTGGCTGCCAGCAGAGAATGTCCAATATTAGAATAAAAATAATGATATTTCCGTTTCACATTATGTTAAAAGAGAAAAAAATATTTTTTGTATTAATGACTCACAGCATTTCCCCCCAAGAGTTCAAATATCTCTTCTAAAGTTGATGTTCTATAGTGTTACAGTGTAAGGGATTGATTCTCTTATTAATTAAAAAGCAGAGTGTTTGCAAGTAGCTTTTCCTTGCTCAGCTTTTCTTTTATTACTTCTATTGCAGCTGCTCTCTGTGTCAATTTTCTTCCCTGACTGAATCTGTTCACAGCCTGTATACTTTTGTCTAGTACAAGCAATTTAATCCCTAATGTCCATGTCCCACAGAAAAAAACGTAGCAGTGATGTATTGTTTTCTTTTTTGCTTTGGGGTAGTAGCAAAATTTATAAGCCACCATTTATCATTGATAATTGTTTTTTTGCATTTTATATCTGCATTAGAAGCTAAAGACTCTGTTGCAAGCAAAAACCCCCAAATAGATATTTTATTTTCTTAGTCTTACTGCTGTGGCATCATGTATCAAAACGGTTGGCAAAATTTTTTTGTTTGGAGACATGTTATTGAAGGCCAAAAGTCAATGAACATATAATGAGGAATGTGTACTGGACATAAATGTCAGAAACAAACCAGAGTCCAGAAAGTTAAAAAAGCCTTCAGGTTACCACTTTAAAAAGTTTTGTGTGCTCTAGATAGAAGATACAAGTAGATGATTTCCTTCATATTTTGACTTTAATACTTATGATCACCATTCCTAAGTCAGGAATCGTTATGAGGTAGAAGTTTACAGCAGGGAATTTTACACATTTTGGTCAGTAGTTTGCAGAAAGTACATACAGAAATACAGAAATACACAGTCCTTATAGTTCTGTTATGAATGCACACTGCATAACATTGTCCAGTTACCCTAAAGAACTTCAAGCAAAACTTCAACATCTATCTTGCTTTTTAAACACTTACCATCTGCAAATCTGAATCAAAAGAAAAATATTTTATAATTTTTCTCTCTTTATATAGCAGAATCATACCTCAGATACCATGATGTAACATTGTACCCTCTAGACATCAACAGTTGTAAAATGAGCTTGAATGTCACAGATAAACTGAGACACACCTATGTTTAGGAAACATAATAGCCAGTATAAGGAGTTATTAGACTATAATGGGGTGATATCTATTATGCTTAGTTTAACTTGTATACAGAATTGAAGGGAATTGAGAGATGAAATGGGTAATCAGTCTTGTTCTCTAAAGGCTACTCTTACCTCAGTCTGATAGGAATGTAACAAAATCAGAATGTTTCCTCTTGTCAGCAGATCATCATAAAAAAAAAAAAAATCACAGCTCTTCACAGGATTCATGAAAATAAATAATTTTAAGTTACAACATTGCCATTTATTTGGCCCATGTCATGACTGCTGATGAATTTAGGTCTTTTCGAAGTGAAACATATCAATAAGGTAATTGTTTTGTAATCAAGGAAAAATTCTCTCCATTGGCATTTAGAGATGTGCCTCATGTATGATTTTATGAAGCCTAACTTCAGCATTGATGCTCCTAACCACTCTCCTTGAGTAGAAACTTAACTAGATTCCTCATATGGTTTTCAAAAAGTAACATCTCAGATATGAAATTGCAGATGTTGCACAACCTATTTATTCTGAGAATGAAGTATGGAGATATATTCTAGATGTCTCATGCTATTCCTTCATCATTGTCTATGGCAAACATACAGTTGCATTGTGTAACTTTGGTTCATAGTGGAGATGGATGAAAGGCACCTTTGGCACTAGGATACCAAGAGTGGGTAGGTAGCCTGTTCTATTCCATCTGACTGAGGTAAAACAATTGATCAGAATGTAAAATCTAATCCAGTCTGGATTATTTTTTTATGTAAAGAAGGAATGATTTGTAACAGATTCTTCTTCTTTGATCTATGAACCATAGTAAGGGTGTGACCTTCCTCCACTTCCTTCCTACTCTACACTGCTCTGGTGCAGTCCCACTTTGGGCACTGTGCAGTTTTTGGTTCTTAAGGAAAACATCAAACTACTTGAGTGCGTCCAGAGGAAGGCAACAAAGATGGTGAAAGGTCTCGAGGGCAAGACTTACAAGAAGTGACTGACATAATTTGGCTTGTTTAACTTGGAAAAGAAAAGGCTGAGGGGTAACCTAATTGCAGTCTGTAATTTTCTCAAGGTGGGTAAGTGGAGGGGAGTAGTGCTGATCTCCTCTTCATGGTGACCAAAGACAGGGCAAGAGGAAATGGAATGAAGTTGCATCAGGGGAAATTCGGCCTGGCCATTAGGAAAAGGCTCTTCACTGAAAGGGTGGTCAGCCAGTGCAACAGGATCCCCAGAGAAGCTGTCATGACACCAAGCTTGTTGGAATTCTAGTATCTGGATCACACTCTCAGTCATAGCATTTAGTTTTAGGTGAGAAACAGGGAGTTGGACTTGATGATACTTATGGATCCATTCTAACTAGAGATATTCTGTGATTCTAGATCTTTCTAGATCTATATTTCAAGTATTACAACTTTTCTGCAACACTGGAGACTGGTTTGGGAAAGGCAACACTATGATGCATCTTGTTTTCTGTTTAATGTTCATAAAATTAACTAATGTTGTTTCATGCTGCAGTCCAATGAATGCAATCTGACCACTGGGTTCCATTTGCAGTGGTGGAACATTCCCCTGAGCTTATTGTCTCATTGGGTCTGTAGACATTGTCCTAAGACAGGGCCATAGGAGTGAATTAAGCACAAATCATGCTTCCTAAAGTACAGGGCTCTGTCAGTTTCTCCAGTTAGGGAATAAACTGCAGTTTCTCTTCCATCTCTTTTAGTATTCAATGAACTTCACATTTGATAGTTATTAACTTCTGAATAATGTCAGATGCTTTTGTGGATTTTTTCCACATGTGACTGTAGAAACTGTTTTGACAAAATAACATTATCAATTTTCCATCCCTAGCTAATGAATTTAATTAATTCTTTGGCATGAAAATTTATTGAGCACTGATTCAGAACTGTAGGTAGAGAATACCAGAACTCATCTGCACTTTTAACTATAATGGTAATGCCTGTCTGTAAATCAGCTCCTCTTAAAACTGTGTGGTTATTTATTGCTTTTGGCTTAGCTGCTTTCAACTCTTCCTTTTGCAGCAGTAGATAATCTCTGTCAAATTTATCCTGGATAGAAAATAAATATTTCTGGGTCTGTGTGGATAATATGAAGGAGTCCTTCAAATTGACCTTCAGTTTATGATGGATGTGGTTCATGGTTAAACTTTTCATTTAGCATCTTTTGTGATGCTTTGCAGATAGATTTGGTATGACTTGTTAGTAAGTGAGATTAAGAAACAGACTGGTTTTGGTGAATGCAAGTAATTCAGAGATTTTAGTCTTTTAGAACATTTCGAATCTGGATCATGCCTCCCACAGTATTCCTTGCCTACTTTTTTCTTCTTAATGCAAACAACTTTTACAAATGTTAACAACTTTTAATGATAATGGACCTCAGCAATAATAATCTGATGTTTTTCTGATGTGATGGAGGACCTGTTGTTCATCTTCTTCATTGAAACATTTCACATTTGTGCATCATCACACAGCACATTACATTTAATTAGCACTCTGCAAAACCCTTGTCCTTTCAAACACTTGTTTTCTTATGACAGATGATGCTTTCTGCCTCATTTGTGATTGATCTGATTGGACTCTCTCACTGAGTTTCTAAAAGTTTTCCTTTTGTCCAGTGTCATTGTTGTTTTGTATCTTTGAGATTAAATCATCTAACAGTTCCTATTACCCATATTCTATAACATTCCCAGTGTCACCGGATCTATAGCATCTCACCTGTAGTCACCAACAGTCTTCACTGTTTAGTCTGATAAATGTGGTATTTTTACTTTAAATCTGAAATAAAAATTTAAGATGTTGTAAAGCAGACCAAAGAAAAAGAAGAAAAAAAAATCCATCAGCATGTGAATAGGAGCAATGGTAGAAGATACACAAATTAAAATGATACTGTGGGATCCAACTTTCATTTTAGAGAATGGCTTTTTACAACTATTTATGTGGAAAGGTCATTGCAGGAAACACATAGTAGGCACACAGATAAACTGGTATACAAATTTTGCTACCTCTGATGGCACCATTTATTTCTTCAGCTTGCAGACTAAATTACTTTGTTGACCTTTTTAATGGAGAAAATTTGATAGAGAGAACTGATTGTGAAATAGGGAAGAACATGCATATCAGCTACATTTAAACCCTATTTGTAATATATCATAATTTACTGTTACTGGGACATCAATTCTACACCAAAATTGGGAGGAAATAAACAGTTTATTATTTCTTATCTAAAAAATAATTTCATTTTTAAATCCAACAGATAAAATTTACAGGTGTATTAGGAACACAGACAAAGTTTATACAGAAAATTATTTCTATTAATTTCCATTTTATACTACTACAGCTATGATGATTTTTTGTAATTTAGGAGGCCAAAACTATATAGAAATCAAAGTCTGATGACATAGTTAAATCAAACTTTTAACCAGGAGATAAACATACACAACCAAATCCTTTGAACCATGTGATCTTGATGACCAAAAAAGACCAAGCCTTAACCTCTCCATGTGGCATTTGGAGTAATTCTTTAGGCAGAATAAGCATAAATGTAATCCAGTATACAATAATCTGATCAGGTTTCCTTGTCCTCTAGAAATACTGCTCTCCACAAAAAGGTCAAGGTTTTAAAAAACCCCCCAGAATTCAAAAATCTGTCAATAAGATGTTGGTCTTGTCCTCAGGATTTACTTTATGCTTGACTATGTACCAGTATCCAGAATCACATACAAATAGATGGAAACATGAATTTGTGTGAAAGAGCTTTGGTAAGGCCAAAATTGGTGACAGACCCAAGATAGTGAAGCCTGTCTGATTACAATGCAGCAGTTTCCACTTTTCTACTGAAAACTGAGTGATTGTATTTGACAATTCAGGACAATTTACTCTTCTGCCCTTGAACATCTGACTGGGAATAGATAATTATTGGAAAAGTTCACAGAAAATTAATTTCAGGCTTTAACTTCACATTTATCCTGAGGCTGATATTTAATAGAAAGAAGTAAGGTAAGGCTGTAATTAATGCAACGTGGTGGGAAGCCCAATCTCATTTTCATGAAAGATGGAATTGGAAATGTAAGAGATGTAACCAAAAAAAGGAAGACCCCTTCAGACAACATGCCTTCTTTAACCACAAAGCAAAATCTGAGAGTAGGACAAATCCATACACAATTTGTTGCTTTGTCTACATATATCAAGAGGGTATCACGTCTGTAGAAGAAATACTTACCTAATCTGAGGCAGTATTGGTGAAAGAACAAGGTATGTATAAACCATATACACAGACTGAAAATAACAAAAAATATATAGATATTCCTGGCCTCTAAAATGGTGAGATTCTGGAATTGCCTTCAAGTAGAAATAATATGATTAGCTATCCTACATTTATTGTGATAAATAGGTAAATAGGTAGATTGTGCTCGATCTTATTTGCAGCATTGTTCAGTCCTCTATTAAACTGCAACAAAATTACATTTGGCAACATGATTCCCATAAAAACAACAGACAACAAAACAAAAACCAACCAACCAACAAACAAAAAAACCTAACAGGCATTTTGACTTGCCTAAATAGGACTGGTTGAAAAACTAAACGTTCTCCCTAGTTATTCCAGGCATGTTACATATTAGATTGTTTTTATTGCAAAACCAGAACACTCAGAAATACTGGAGCTCTCAGTCACATGGAATTTATTTATGGTGTCTTGTAGACATGTACAAGCAAATGTCAAAGAATCCTCTTGATCTAAACTCCTAAGAATATTGGAATGAGGAAAAATAAGTAATATTATAAATGTTTTGCCCTTTGTAACTGTAGTGTAAGCTGAAGCTGTGGCTCTTGCATTTCCAACACAGCACAAAAGAGAGCTGCTGAAGGAAAACAGATTGCAACATAGGAAATACTACAATTTAGTAGTTCTGTGGAAGATATTGTATTTATCCACTTACAAACAAGGAATACTTACAGTCAATAATTTTCAAAAACACATCATTTTGCCTTTTTATGTCAGGGACAGGGTAGTGAAGAGTTCATCACTTTAAGGAAAGAGTTTCCAACTCTCTCCCTAAGGCTTCTTACTACCCTTAATATAGATATATCTCAATCACACCTTCTACAGGAGCTTATGTAAGAGCACAATTGCAGTACTCTCTCTGAATTATTTTTATGCCTGTGGGGAGACAAACTGTGCTGCTGGAACAATAAAATGTCACTAACTGTCTAGAAAGTTCACATTCCTACTGGCCTCTTAACTATAAATTGCAGCAACATCCAAATTGGACTTCACTGCATTGTGCTGCTGAAACCTTACCCCAGCATGAGCCTCAGAAACAGGTAATAGTTCCATGGATTGACAAGGCAAGGAAAATATTTACTTTTTCCAAGCTTTTACTCCAATTCCTTTTCTTTTCACTGCATTAACTACTGAATTTCAAGGTACATTTTCCCCTTCTGAATGTGTGAAAGGGATCCCCTCTCCCTGGGCAAGGCAGCAGGCAGCAATCTCCTAGAATGCAAGTATTTGCCAAAGCTAATATCCAGGAAGTGGGTTATTGCATTTAGTGCAATAAAAAGATTTTTTTATTCTCCATCCTGTGAGATAGGAGTATGTTAAGCACTGATATACTGATATCAAGTACAACATAGAATCATAGATTCAATTAGGGTGGAAAAGACCATTAATCTAGCACTGTCAAGTCCACCACTAAATCATGTCACTTGAGCATTCTTTAAATACTTCCAAGGATAACTTCCCTGGGCATCCTGTTCTAATGCTTGACAACCCTTTTGGTGAGGAAGTTTTTCCTAATGTTCAATCTCCAATCCAAACCTGTCCTGGTGCAATATGAGGCTGTTTTCTTGTAATAATACCCATTTTTGGCGAACATCATCTTTAGAGTGAATAAGGGGATTGTGTGTGTCCTCTTTGCAGATCAATTGCAGATCAAATACAAAAGTAGCTGTAAATCACTACTTTTGGGGAACTGGTTTTCTTGAGGCAAGTATGCTGATCTTTGGTTACTCTATTTAATGATCCATAGCAACATAGATCAATGTTCTTGCTCACAATAAACATCTAAACACGTCCATTCTTTCATCTAGTGCACAAAATGGCATCCCTGAAATTACTTGGATAAAACAATACACTCACTGTGTACTAAAATGAATTCACAAATGCAATTGACACAGGACATAAAAATACAGCTACCAATGAGAAAAACTTTTCTGCAGGTCAGCTACTTCATCTTTGGCAATTCAGTCCTGATACTCAAGAGGAAACCTAAAAAATACTTCCAAAGACAAACCTGGGAATGAAAACTCATAACTCTACCAATGACTTAAAGTCATAGATTCAATATAGACACAAAGAAGTATTGTTTTGTCAATGCAAAAAATACAATTTCTTCCTTCTCCTCTGATCCTGAAGTAATTCCTCAATATTTCTCAAGATTTGGGTGATATGTGTTGTCTTCCAAGACTGGGACCTAATCATCCTATCACATATTGTCACAAATTGCAATGTGCTGCTCCACTTGTGCTTATCAGAACTTGGTCATATAAACTAGTGTACGAGTAGCTTAGCAGAAGTTTAGTAGCAACTACTTGTTCTTGTCCTATGAACAATATAAAAACTTTTGGCTCCTGCATCCAATCTGGAGGAAGGACACAGGTTTTTTTACAAGATCTGTCAGCTGATCTAAACAAGATATTTCTACTTTAACACAAACTAGTCTAGTTCATATGTTTGGACAATTATGGCTGCAGCAGCTTGCTTCTTTATTGCCTGTTATTAAGTCATAACAACGTTGCTAGAGAATAAATAGGCTTGTGACCAAGGACAGCCATTCATTATCCTGATAATTAGATTGCTAATGAATACACAGCAATCTTCTCATTCTCATAACAGTCTAATCTTTTAATGTTTCTATTTTCTTCTGGCTTGTGAAAACACCTTTTCAACTTCATGATAACGAAATACCTGTAACAAAAATTCAAGCTAACAAAGCCCACAAGCCTAGTCATGGCAGTGTATTCCAGGAGCTCTGAGCTTTGCTGATGCCTGTTTAAGTGCTACACCTTTTAAACTTGTTTAGAAACCAAATCTTTAATGTAGTACTGAAAAATAAAGTACAGTACGCCACCAGTATGCCTGCCAACTTATCACTGACATGAATATACCTAAAAGCAGTCAGTACCCCTTTTTCACTTTAAGCATGCAAAAATACGTTACTATATTTTCTTTCCTTGAATGTTGCTCCGAATCCCAGATTGCTTAATTTATCATTAGTTCTCATTTTCCTGAAAACTCCTTATGGGGAGAGACCAAAATAATAAATTACTCAGAAATCTTTGAACAGAGGGGTCGTTACCGAATTAGAGCTTTGGGCCATGAGCTTTTAAATGGATCTTTTGGTACAAGTACCTCTACAAAGACCTGTACTGAAGGACAGCTCCCCTAGGACAGAACTACTCAGAAATTAAATGGCTTTTACAGTGGCTGCCAGCTAAATGAAAAGATGCTGATTGATAAACATCTGCCAAGAAAAACTTGTAAGATAGAAATACAGCTTTATGAACCTCCAAAAACATTAAGCCAGTTAATGCGAAGCATGTCGGTGTTTCACAGTCAGAGAGGGCATTTTTCAAAGGGAATATTAGTGCTTTGCATCACTGGTACTGTCAGCCAAGATGATTAGCACTTTGATGTGTATGCAATTATGACTACACACTTAATCAAGGGGATTTTTACGCACTAAGTATGCTGAAAGTTGGTCCTTTCTGTATGCATATAGAATGGAAGGTCCTTCTATTAAATCTCTTGTATATTAGGGCTTTACCTGATGCATTGTGATTAGAGACTCTTCTCTCAGCTTGTCAGAGCAGGGGAAGTTATTTTAGCAGATTGTCTCCAATATTACTTTTTGGATATGAACTTTCTGTAACGAGTAAGTTCTGCTGTAACTTCATTAAAAATTGGGTAGTTCAAAGAGTCTGGAAACATAGCCAATGCAACACTGGGAGTGGGCTATGAAGAAAAGTTCTTTGAAACCAGATTCTTTTCTTTTATACAAAATGGTTACTGGGGATAGCATGGTTTCGATGTCCTGAAATTTCTTTCTTTTCCATTTGGTGAAACCTGAAGGAAACAATCTTTTTCCTCACTGGACTTAACTCTGTCTATCTAGCATGATGACAAAACGTAGAAAAAGCAGAGAATAATTAAATGAAACCTGACATGTAACATTATACAGGAGAACAAGGCTCTTAAAGAGTGCAATATCTACTTAATTTGTATGATTCAAGGGATCCACTTGCAGAAACAAATGCTTAGCATTTGTATGGTTGGTCCTCCTCTGGAGATCTCTAGAGAGAATGAGCCAGAATACTCTTATTTGGTTTTTAGCAGTGAGAATAGTTATTCTTCGGAAGGTGAAGAGCACTTATATGAAAGATTGCAGAAGAGCCTGGTCTGCTTATTCCCATTTGCTTTAACAGAAAACTGCTGTTAGGACACTTGAAAAAAATTAAACTTTCATGGCACATATAAGGCCCAAGAAAATTAATACTAAGCTCAAGAACAAAGTATGTAACAGAAAGCTTTTCATTTTCACCCTAGTCAAGTAAAGCTGTCCTGCATTAAGCTAATGATCCTCAGCTCAGATCTATGCTTTTGATATTCTCCTTCCATGCTAAAACTTCATTTTGAAGACTCTACTGGAAGTATATTAAGAGACAATGCTTTCTCATGTTAGAAATTCATATCCTAACCTAATTCTACTAGCTGCCCCATGCAGGCATAAAGTGCGTAAAATTAGCAAGGTAAGGCAAGGTATTGGGTTCTTAATTTATCAGCAGATGCTTTTAAGTATAGTCTCTTTAATGAATATTAGACATAGGAAAGACTGCTCGAATGTGTAATCTACATCTGTGCCTAAGGCGGAATTATATTCTTAGCAGTGTTTTGTCCGCTCTAGCTTCTGTACTGTGAGAAGGAAAGTATTCTAGCTAGGTAGGGTTTGCTTACAGTGTTGATGAGAGTGACTGTGAATGTTCCTGGCTCTGCAGGTGGAAGAAACAACAAAACCCCAGCACACTGGTTTTACCTACCTTCACAACCTTATTGTGCTTGCCTGCAATAATGCAGGTATTATAGACTAAATTGTGAAACTAAAAGGATCTCAGCTCGCCGTCATTATGTCTGTGCCCATTTATGCAAAGACAGGTCAAAGCAGAGTTGCCAATATTGTTCAGATTTCTTCTAAGGAGTCCTATACCACTGAAAAAAATACATCTGAGATTAAAAAGGTGACTAATCCAACCTGTATGCTTAATGAAGAATGGCTTAGTACTTGTCTGACTAGGAAACAGCTATAAACTTCTCTATAAGCATTTCTTCACACAAATGAAATTTGGTAAAATTGACAAAAATGTTCAAAGATGCTTGCCTTTTTTTTTGCTTGTTTGTTTGTTTTGTTTGCTTTTATGTCTGTTGAGATGAAAGGAACGAAGCAGATTCTATTACATAAAAGTGTAAAAGATGTTAAATACAAACACCTATTAATAGACACATCATTCCTGTGTTTCTGGCAAGGGAGCATCATTGCCACTGCCCAGCTTGTGAAACAGACGGAGGGCAAAACTGCCACAGGCTCTGACAAATCTTTCAGGTGGCTCCCTTCCTTAAAGCATCTAAATGAAATAGCTTGGAAATGTTCAGTATCCCGCAGCTCTGAAAGCATTCCTGCAACGGCTGCTACTTCATGTCTGTTCATAAATTCAAAAGTATTAACGGAAAGACGAAAAAACTGAATTTTAGCTTTGAAAACAGGGAAAAATTAATGCACAAATGATCTCTGACTGCTAGTAGGATCACATCAACCACACAGAAATATACAGATATCTCTGAGAAATAACATTAACAATGGAAGAAAGGTATAGCAATAATTCTCATAGAGTCAGCAGAAGGTGAGTATTTTGAAAAAATAACTTGAAATCCTGGATGCCTTGCTGTTGTGGCTGAAGTATCTTCAGCTGAGGGTAGCAAATACATGACAGAAACAAATCTCCATCATTAATTTCAGGTCCTAGTTATGCAAATCTATATGGATAATTAGATTTTAATGAATCTGAATTGTAATTAATTGGACTTGAATTGTGTTAATATACCTTTTCATTTGGCATATTGTCTATAAATCACATTCAGATAGTACTTGTATTTTACAAAAAACTACCCATTAATGATCAATGCACCTTGACAGTTTTATAAATACTCTTGGTATTATGGTTCCCACTTTGTTTTATAGATTTGAGATTTATCCTTGGGCCTTGTGAAAATACAGTATAGGTCCTTCAGTCTAAAGGAGCCTTTATGAATTTTCTGTGTCTAGCAGTATGGATAGGTATATAGATATGATCATCAGGATGGTCAAATCTGAACTCCCATACAAAAATACCTTTATGTTGTCCTTGATTTAATTATGTACAAACTAGGACACAACATTTAGAGAAAAACAACCAGTTCAATTTAAAAGTAAAGCTTTGTTACTCTTTAAAATGGTGTATAGACACTGTCCTGTAATAACAATATTTTTTGATAGAATAAATTAATGATGGGTTTATTTCTTCTATCAGGAGAAAAAAAATTACTATTTTCCATAACCTTAGTCACACAGAAATTGTCAGGAATCAATGTCACTCCCAGTGTGAGCTGAAATTTCTTCTCTCATTCGGACACTCTTATCTGTTTCTCAGTTCTGCTGTAAACACTGAGAAACCGTGCTGCCAGTACACCTGAAAAAGGAGATATATACAGAACTAGAAAGGTACAGCTGTCAACTCTGATGCTGGATCATAGCATATATCTATTATCCATGAAAAAGAAAATTCTTGGCTCAATCTCACTAGTTATATTCTTGGGAGGTGAAAACATTTAGTTTGTGAGGGTTTTTTGTTTTTGTTTTTTTTGGTTTTTTTTTTTAAGAAGCTGCACAGAAGCTGTGTAACCCACAATTGATGGTAACCCTCCATCAACTGGAGCTCTAGTTTGCCCATGAAATAAAACAGCAAAGCACTACAGCAAAGTTCATAGTAACCCTCTTTTAAGTTCCTGATAGACGTGAAATTATCATTATTTCCTTAGCTCTCACAAAATTGGAACCTAAACCAATTCACCTGAAGAAATTATCCAAGTGAGGAATTTGTGTCAAAAACATGGCTAGTGTCTAAGGGACCTGGGAGATTTAACTTCTGTGCAAAGCTGTCAGCAAGAAGGTATTGAGGCAATGAGGGGAAAAAAAAAAAAAAAAGAAAAAACCCAAACAAACCCCATGTAAATCTTCAGATTTCAGAGCAGGGTGAGTCTACAGCCCTTAACTCAAAAGACATTATCAGAAATTTTCTTAACATTTAGAAGTAATATTCTCATTCTTCTCTGTCTCCATTGTAAACACACCACTTTAAAAACAAGGTGGTATTTTGGGGAGGTGAAACAGGCCATATAACATAAACTATTGTTCATCTTTGACCCTGGTGGAGGGCTGTGCTATCTGTAAACAAGCTGGTCTGAATGTGAAGCACACCCTTCTGAGGGACAGCAGCTCTGTCCCTGACATCTTACGGAGAAAATACAAGGCAAGTGAACATCAGTTGACAGTTCTGAAGTATGGCTTGTTGATGTATTTTCCAATAAGTTTTGAGGGAATTTCTGCCTAAGAGTTAGGATCTATCAATTAAAATTCAGAAAATTTTAATTGTACTCTTGTGTGAAAGTCTGAGCCAACTAACTACACCTAGGCACTTTAAACAGGTATTCTCACAAGATTGCTAATAAAGCAGGCGATGTATGGGGTTTCATACTGGATACTCCTTAATGTTGAGGAAGTTTAGTTTCCTAACATTAGTCTCCTTCAAGGCCATTGCAGCCATGAAAAAAAGCAGAGCTCTTTGTGCCACTTCTGTCCCATCTACTGGCAGGTGATATGTGTGAAACAGTTCCCAAAACTGTGGCTTCAAAGGACATGTTTGAACAAGACCAAGCAGTGAACGTGTAAAGGAAACAGGGACTCTTGTCCTAGGCTGTGTGATGTGCAGTGACAATCCTCTCCTTCCCTGCTAAATATCTGAAAAATCTCTTTGACTCTATCTATGCTGAGTTTGTCTCATAGCTTTTATTTGTGGCTTTTCAACTTCTTTGGGCCAGACATCAGAAGTAATTAATACTTTATTTTTTTCTCATTTTTGTTCAGAGGTTGCAATCCCTTTACCAAGAGAAGATAATTTTATGTGAGTGTTTTATTTTAAAGAACTTGTAAAGTTCTAGAAACTTCTTTTATTATTCCCCTTATTACTTAAAGGTATGAGATTTGAATATATTCAACCACTTACTTTTTAATACTGTTTGTCATGCTAGCTTGACACAGGTATTTCAGGGGCTAATTTCCAGTGAGAGCCTTCCGATATTATTGACCAGGATATCTGCTCAAGAACTTAGGCAAACATGATCAGAAAATTGACTCTAA
>NW_020955575.1:448648-533909 GCF_003031625.1 Empidonax traillii
AGAGGGTAATCAAGCATTGGAACAGCCTACCCAGAGAGGTGGTGGATTCACCATCCCTGGAGGTTTTTAAGCAGAGATTGGATGTGGCCCTTAGTGCCATGATATAGTAATTGGAGTTGGATCAGGGGTTGGACTTGATGATCTTGGAGGTCTTTTCCAACCCAATCTATTCTATGATTCTATGATTCTATGAACCAGAAGTTTTCATACACCATGGATTCATGACTTCATAATAATTTTCTTGCTGCTCTTCATGGCTTTTTTATGTGTTTGTGTTTTTGTTTTTCCTGTAGATTTGAACATTTCCTGGTATTTCTAAATAATTCCCTATACCAGTAATTTTTCTCAAAGCATTCAATAAACTAATGATTCTCTGCTCATTACCCCCCAACTTTTAATCAGGAAATTAATGTTGTATGAAACTGTGATAAATTATATATATCTACAAATCTGCCTGCGTACAAAATATATAAAGACCTCAGTGTTGATATAGGATGAAAAATACTTTAAAATCACGCCCTAAGTAATTTCTATTTGCACACTGCATTAGTCCTGTATGGGTTGTGCTTGCAAAACCAGCAAAGTGCAGTGTGTGTTGAAATTCTGATTTTCTAAAAGCAAAGCAACTCAAATAGTCAATGAATTTTTTAAAATAACAGCTCAATTTCATCCAGCTCTGGGGCCCCCAGCACAGGAAAGCTGTGGACCTGCTGGACAGAGTCCAGAGGAGGGCCACAACAATGAGTAGAACTCTGGAGCACCCCTCCTATGAAGACGGGCTTAGAGAGTGGGAGTAGTTCAGCCTGGAGAAGAGAAGGTGCCAGCAAGACCTTATGGCAGTCTTCCAGTACCCAAAGGGGTTTTACAAGAAAGTTGGAGAGGGACTATTTACAAGGGCATGTAGTGTATTTGAACCAGCTTCAAACCGAAAGGCAGTAGGTATGGATAAGCAATTATTTACTGTCATATTAGTGAAGCACTGGAACAAGTCGTCCAGAGAAGCTGTGGATGCCCCATCCCCTGAAGTGTTCAAGGCCAGGTTGGATGGGACCTTGTGTTAGCCTGGTTCAATGCAAGGCCCATGGCAGGGTGACTGGACATAGATGATCTTTAAGGTCCCTTCCAACTCAATCCATTCTATGATTCTGTGAAATGTGGACTTGGAAACAATTATAGACATTCTTAGCTCTACATACAGCTAAAGATTCACATCATCATTGGCTTTACAGCTTTATTCAGGAGAGGCTGAAGAGTATGATACTTTCCTGTGGAAACTTTGTGAGAATCATTCTGGAATGCTCTAAAATACTGGGCCACTACAGCACTTTATGGCAGCTCAGTGAGCACTCCCAGCATTTGGCCCCTCAGGTATGCATGATGATAAGCACCTATTTTGTTCAGTTAAAAGCAAACACATCTATGACATCTTTACCTTCTGGAATATCTCTCTTTTATTTTAAAATATGGTAAATAAAAATGTCTTTGATATGGGAATGTGGAGATCAAGCTTATGAGGTGAAGCAATTTTCCTATTATAACAAGAGAATGCAAATAAACAATATGTAAACTCCTCAAGGACAACATTTAATTATGCTGCATACTAAACAGGACAATCGATGCTACTGCATGATAGATGGCAAAGCTGAACAAGCTCATATTAGCTCTTATCTCTTAAGCAAATTTACTGTGATGATTGGCAAAGTCCATTGTGCGACTGGAGAAGACAACAGATTAAATCATCCTGGATTTGTAAATTAAGCAGCACGAATTTTCAAAACAGTTATGGTAACTGAAATTATGTATTTTCTTAGCAATTATGACTTAACCAAACAGTGACCAGTTGGTTCTAAAATAAATGCACACGTACAGTAACCTGGCAAACAGAAATTGGCCAGGAAACAGAAACTGTAAGAAATACACTACATTTAGTAAGAGCCTCAAGGTTTAAATATTAGATAAGAACCTTCCACACTTGCTTTCAAGCAATCTATTAGGCATTAGGTTTGTGGGTTCACAGGCAGTGCAAGGTAGGCACAGCAGGAAGAATTCAGCCCAAAAAGCATTTTGAATTCAGCTTTTGCAACAGCACTCCCGGGCCATGCTTAGGTATCGCAGAGGATATAGATTGAGCTACTGTTCACTCAATCACTGAATTTCACTTAGTGGTCTAGGATTTGCCTTCTTCTGAACATATTTTTATAGGGAAAATAAAATCATTCATGTTCAGATCCCCCAAAAGTAAGAGACAAAAAAAGAGATTGATTATTGTCTCACTAGACTCAACTGAAAGTTCACTTTTGTGTATTTTACTTCTTATTTTGAATAGTTATTAAGTACAGTGGTGCTTCAGAGGTATTCATAGATATGCCTAGCTTGAAGGCTTTTTTTGACAATGCATATTTTCATCAAGATCTATTTAATGAACTTTTCACTGTATTTGACAGTTCAAATGACATGACCAAATACTTTATTGCATATAATTTCTGTCATCTGTTTACAAAGTAAGACCCTAATTTACTGGGAAAATATTGCATAATGTGAATCCTCAGTTTGTGCAATTACATTTTCTTTCACAGGTTTTAAGTTAATACAGAAAACAGCTATAAAGAGATGCAGACACAGGATTAACACAAGCCCTTCAGCTATTTGGATGATGGCTGCTGCAGAAGGACTGAGAGAGGGTAGAAGAGCACTTGTTGAAAGTGTGCTGTGTTTCCTTCCTAGGCTACTTGATTTTATTATGGCATTTTTTTTTTTAGTCTACAAAACTTTAATATTTTTAAATATTTTATGGGACTTTTTTTGGCACTCCCTGCAAGAAGAGGTATCTTTCCTGGTTGCTAATGAGAAGACATTAGATTCTTCTGCATCACTTGATTTATGAAGGAATCTCTGTGAGGTTGTAGAGCTTTAGGGGGCTCTAACAGAGGTACAAAGACCTATTCATTGTATGTCATGTAGTAAAAAAGTGATTGCATTCATATTCATCACTTTGTATTTTTACTTAAGAGGAAAAAGTCCATCCATCCCCCTCATTGCAGTTTACTTTCCCTGCATTATATTCTCTATTTTAAGCAAGTAGTTAAAGTAACATGCCAACAGTATAACACTGCATATATCGAAATGAAACTATGCTGCATAAACTAAACTAATGTAAAGGAGAATGTTTAGAAATAGACTAACAGTGCTGTGTCCTCCTCCCTGAAGTAATTCATGCTGACACGGTAACATCAGCTGAATACAAGGGTAAGATTTTTTGCAGACTCCTTGGAGTACACTCTTTTTCAATTTTTGAAATGTTCAGAGGTCTGACATGGCTGTCCCCTGAGTTTCCTGGTAGCTATGTTCCTACAGAGACAATGAGGATTTTACACAAAGTTTAATACAGAGTTCAGACAACTCCTGTGTGGCTGGCTCTAATTAGAGGAAGAGTTCACTTAAAATTAATACCTGCAACAGATGCCCTGAAGTACTACACAGCTTGAAGGCCTACTAAGAATGAACTTTGGGTCAGCACAAAGATAGCACTGGTAATTCCCATAGCGTCAAAATAGTCACAGACAAAGTGCACTTTTTATTATTGAAAAAGTACTTAAAAAAACACAAACAAACTGCTCAATGTACCATCCTTGGCTGCATCAGGACAAGAATCGGAATAAATAAATTAAAAAAAAAAAAATCAGTCCATTTAGTTGTGTTTGGATAAATATTGGTACCAAAGGCCAAAATTACCTTCCTTACAATTCAGCTTTGCACCTGGAATAATTCATGACTTTCTACTGACTTTTTATTAACTTAACTTTAAAATTCAATCCTCTGATCAAAGACATCACTCACTTCCTTTGCTTGATCCGATGGTCTGTAACATTTGCCTTCCATGAAATCTTCTACAGAATAACCAGTTATTGAAGCAAGGGCCAGTAAATGGCTATCACGCTCTCTTGTAAATGTTCTTTCTCTCCCTCTCTTTTGCCAATTGAATCTTTATGCCTTTTTTGCACCATGATATAGCATTAAGAGGGAAGGTTGAAAATGCTTTTCATTAATTTAAATAAGTTGTGGCACAGTAATAAAAAATTCTTGTATGTTACAGGGCACCCTCAGCAGAGCTGGTTCTCCCACTTCCCTGGCAAACGTGTAGTAGGCTGTTTTCTGAAACAGAGAGCAATTTTCACTCTAGTCCTCAAAATAAAGCAGTCATCATAACAATGTTTTTAAAGCAGGACCATCCCTCTGCTGTGTCTCAGGGATGCTCTGAGAAGATCTCTCCTTCTGATAGATCCTTGTTGGACACCAACTCAGTGTAGGCACTGAACTACTTAGCTATGCCAAGGTTACTGTAGTCTGGTCACGTACAAAAAGAGGACCTCTATGCACTTGGAGTTAAAAAAATGAAATAAAATATGTTTATTGATTCAAGACTAAGCAGCTGCCATTTGAGTGTAGGAAGGAGAAAGGAGTTCAAGGGTGCAGTTTTGAATCTGGTGCTTACCTTTGATAAAAGAGCATGTGTCCTCTTTCTGGATTTTTTTCAAAACCTCTGTCCATGTGACAGTTTTAGGGGTGAAGATCCTGCAACCAAAATTACGTAAGAAGAAACCAGGCTCTATCCCCAGTCCAAAGCCAGAAAAAGCTCCTCTACCTTTTTTATGCCATAAATTTATGACATAAACTAAGAAAACAAACAACCAGAAGTTCGCAGGAGCTGTGGGAACAGCATGATGTCAGTTTGGTGGGGTGAGCTCTTCATACCCTCCATCAGTATAGCTGACTGGGCTGGCAACAGCTCTGTGGCATGGCTTCCCTCTATGATCTGAGCAGTGGCTCAGGACACAAAGCAGCAAGGACTGAATGGGCACAAGAAATAGCAGTGAAGTTTTCGTAAAAATATTGAAGGAAAATAAGATGAAGAGCTGGCTCCAGTGGGGAGTAGTTCTGGTCATGCTTAAGTGCCAACATATAGTGTTGTCCCGAGCACTATATCTAAGAGACAAGTGGAAAAGGAAGAAATTCATGTTGTCATTCTGCCTCCAGGCAAACAAGGTTTAGGAAAGCAGTGAAATTCAAATGCAAGAAAAATCCATTTCATGGTGTCAGCTACATGCATCGAAGAGTAGGAAGGGCAGGGAGAAAGACAGAAATTGAGACTGACACTTTGAAAACGTATTTGGGCCATGCAGGCAGTATGAGGAGAACTACATGTTATCCTTAGCTAGGAGGGCTGTGCAAGCTTAGCCTAAGCAGTCATTCCCTAACAGTGATCCATTAGCTGTCCTACCATCACAGACAGACATATGTGAGCACACACATGCTTGGCAGTGAACATGAGGATAAATCACAACCGGGAGCTGAAAGCTGACAGATCATCCTAAGCCTTATGAGAGTTCAAGAAGAGGTGCAAACTGTGAATTTCCTTGATTGGAACAACGATCATGGCCAATAGTCCTGACACCTGCATTCTCTCATATGACAGTGGGAAAATAAGATGGTGCATTTGAACAGTGTAACTGGGACAAACAAGAAGTGACATGCTCCAGAGCATGTATGTATGCATGTATACATGAATGTATAGGAAAGGTCATCAGAGCACTCCTGCTTATAGTTCCTCATATTCTTGCCCCCAACAGAATTGGCTGACCCCGTATTCAAAAATGGCGAAAGGAATATGCTTATATACAGCAGCACTAACCTGACTTTGAAGCAGAGTACAATGGTATTTCAAATGCTATTGTAAGAATAAAAAAAAAATAAAATAACTCAGGAGCCAGCTTAAAATGACTGATGAATTCAAATCTTTATGCTCCTTTTTGCTTTATATATGACCTCCTAATTATATATAATTATGTATATGTACATATATGTACATATGTATATGTATAAAAAGAAGCTCCCCTGTATATATGTTGTAGTATTGTCATATTAGATTATTATACTCTTACAATTATACATTATATTGTAATTACAAATACTTCTTATTATGTTACAAGGAAGCTGTACATGTACCCTTAGCATCTAGGACAGGTTGGATATGCTATTCACATGAATTCATTTGCCTTTCCCTGCATTTCTGCAGGGAAGACAAGATTTTTTACCAAGTAAAAACTAACAGTTGAAATTCAGTACCCAAACAAAAAGACGTGGTTTTATACTTTAGGTGCAAAAGCGGACCACTTTCATCAAATTTCCAGAATTACATTTCTGCATACTACAGTTGCCTTTCTTTTTCTCTTCCATTTTCCTTTCCTTCTTTTTTCTTCTCCTCTTCTCTGACATTTGGCAGATATTGGTAAACTTCAAGGAAAGGCCCAAGTGTCGTATTATTATATTTAAATGTATTTCAGGATTCACCTCCTATAACGCACAAATATTACTTTCAGAACATGATATTTGCATTTGCAATACCTTTAAATGCCAAAACTTCATTAAACATGATTCTGCAAATGTTGCTCAGCTTTTCCCAAAACCAAGAACAACGCTAGGCATACATTTAAAACTAACAAAACTAATGAGGTTATACATAGAAGAATTAACCTTCTTTGAGGTAAAAGAGCATAGCAGGATTCAAAATGCTATCTGAATAATAATAAATTTATTAGTAGTCTCTTGAGATAAATTAGATTTCTTGCAAAAATAAGGGTTACTCTCAGAAACAAGGGTTAAGTGAAAAAATATTGAAGATGAGCTTGGGAAATGCTGAATATAGAGTATTTGAGTCAGTCATGCCATTTTCTATCTCCATCTAATCACAGTTCAGAAGGTCAGGGTCCCTTGAACAGCACCTGAAACTGAAAAGGTTTGTGGCCACATTTGGTCATGAAATTCAGTGGTCAGTACATTTTCAAAAGAATTTTGGCTCTCCTTAATTCTGAGTTCAAGATGTTACTCCTAGTGAAAACTGATTCTCTGGCTTGAGAAATAAAGACTATTCAAAAGTAACCTCTACAGCTAGGTCTCGAACACAGGACACCACACCCCTAGACACTACCCTCATTGCTTGAATTCATGTGACTTAGTTTTAAATTAGGTGACAAAAAGCTTTGTTCTCAATCCAATCTATGCCAGTAGTCTGACAATTAGAAGAGCCTCCAAGGAAACACAAGAACATGTTTGGAAACCAAATACTCAGGAGAAACTAGGTGCTAAGGATCTTTCTTCCTGTATGTATGCTGGAATTACAACATGCTTAAGTAACAACTGGTGTCACTTCTTCCACCTGTGCTTTATATTAGAATGAAAGGCTGTCTCCAACAGCAAATAAAATATACTTGCAGTCTCTGTCTGTTGATGCTGCTGGCTGACAGAGAACGGCCTGCAGCCACATTGCTAAACACTCTCACCATCCACAACTGGGGTACAACCAAACTTCCACTTGGAAATTATCTATTGATTGTGTTGATGCCCAAATTATATCCAGAAGCTGTTGAAGAAATGGAAGGGGTAGGGACGAGAAGGAAGCAATTAGCGTTGGCTAAAACTGTGCCAAGTCCATCCTAAGACATCAACAGCACAGGCTATCAGTAGCAGCACCGAGAAACACTTCCTAATACAGTTTGTTTTACTTACCCAGCAAAGCCTACATGGGCAATTTGGAAATGAGAGATTTCAGTATTTCTCTATTGTCTGTAGAGAGGGTGTGAGAAAACAAGGCTTAGTGAAGTGCCTAGGAGGAAGATTATGAATCCACTGGCTGCCTACTTTGGAACAGCAGTCAGCAGACTGGGACATTGTCGTGCATATGGGGCACTTTAGCATGTAATACCAAGTCCAGATTGAAGATTTTTTACTTTTGCATATTCTTAGAGTTGTCCAAGTCCCAGCAGGCCCAAGCACATTGCACACTCAGGTTCAGCTCATGGCTGTGCTTTGTCAGATTCAGAAACTATCATTTAAAAGTGACTGGATTTGGCAGATGTTTTCTGAAAGCTCTGTCGCATGCCCAACATGTCAACTTTGGTGGTAGGTGCTGTTCTCTCTCCAAGACAGGTTTTGAAGCCCACGCAGAGCTTTGTGCCAAAGCAGCCTGTCTGCAGTCCTGTGACTGCAGCACAGATACACCTCAGGGGAGCCACAGGTAAGATGCTTTCCTCACCAGTCTTATCCATTTATTTTACTAGACAAATGGATTAACTAACCCTGAAGTACTAAAGGTCTCCTTGGGTAGGAAATTGCCCTTAACTTCACTGGTTTCTATGAGAACTGACATTGCTCAGTAACTCCCTGGGTTTGCTCAGCACCTTGCAGTGCTGTGTCCTAAAGGATTACTGTGGATGTGAACGGAATACAAACAAAGCAAGACCCGTGACGTTATGAAACTTCTATTGTAGATGTACATCTTTTAAAGGCATGAGAGAAGCAAATGCAATCCATTACAATATATGAGAGAAAATGAAACACCTTGTCTTGACATTCAATTCTGTCAGAAGATCACATATGGGAAGAATAAATCTGCAGCTGATATTAACGAAGTCATGAGCATTTTGTTAATTATAGAGAGAATGGCCTTCCTCAGAGCCCCATCCAGTTTGGTCTTGAACATCTCCAGGTAACTCTTTGGGCAAACTATTCCAGTGCCTCACCACTCTTAGAGTATAGATTTTCTTCCTCATATCTAATCTAAACCTAATAATGGCCAGTCTTCATGAACGAAGAACTGGGGAAGGTCTTTACACCTTCCAGCCTGCGCATTGGATTTTTTAGGTGAGACACAGTGTGCGCGGAACTGAGCCCACCCTTTAATCCTGAGGTTCATCTGCCGGGGCCAAACGAGCTTGGACGGTGGCAGCGAGGTGCTCAGGGCGTAGATGGATTGCCTTACAGGGCTAGCGAGCTCCATCTGCCCGGGGAGGGGCCCCGACTGGGAATCGAACCCGGGCCTCAGCGGTGACAGTGCCGTGTCCTTAATCTCTAGACCACCAGGGGCTCCCTACTAAATCTAAACCTACCCTCCTTCCATTCCCCCCTGTCCTACCACTACATGCTCTTGTGAAACATCCCTCCCTAGCCTTCTTGCGAGCTTCCTTTAGGTACTGGAAAGCCACATAGTAAGATTCTCCCAAAAATTTCTCTCTACCTCTGACTTGACAGAGAGAGATCTACATAGCAAGGTCTTGTATAACTATGTTTTTATTCCTTTCACAAGGTAAAACAGGACAGTTATTAGTGTGGTCTGAAGATTTATAAATAATATAATGATAGTTTGAGGAAGTTCCTTATTTTTAGAGAATAATAATATTCACTTCAATCTCTGAGGCCAAAAGCCTCACAGTTTACTGGAGCAGGATAGGATTACTACTGCTAAATTATCAAAAAGCAACTTCAAGCTATTGCTAGGATGAAATTTTAATAAAATTACCAATTTCAAATGACATTAAAAAGACATGCAAAAATGAGCCATCAGATTAGGAGGGAAATATTTAGTTTAAAATCTAAGCCTATTTTTTGGTTTATTTTATGTTGTTCTCATTCTATTTTCTTCCCAATTTCTATGTGTATTTTCCTTTGGTTTCACCCTCTTTATCCCATTCACATCTCCACTCCTCAACTGCAACTGAGCCCTTTCTGGCCTGGGAAAATGTAATATATTTTGAATGGGATATTAATGGAATCTACTTTGTTTTAAACCTTCTCCTAAAGCTGTCTGCTTTTACCAATAATGATGCAAAGCACCCAGGCAACAACATTTTTTAGTTTCTCCATAACCCTCTTTTTATATATGTAAAATGAAAAATTATGTGAATATTTCTTCATTATTTATCAGCTGAGCTGGGACACAAAAGCTAGGATCTCCAAATAAGACAAAATACAGCCAACCAAGGAACCCTTTTGCAAAGCACTGATCATCTGTATATCTCACAGTGCTGTATAAAGAAAAATCAGTATTATTAGTCTCAAATGCAAGGCCAAAGCCTGAGGCACAAGGTGGGAACATGGCTTTTCAGAAGTGATGCTGAAGACTAGTGACAGGGTCAGGAACAGGGTACCTGATAAATCATCAGGCTAATTCCTCAAATAGCCTCTCGTAGCAAAGTGGTATCACAGCTACCTTGCTTGGTAGAAAGACTAAATAAAGGCCAATATGAATTCTGTTTTCTCAAAAGCATGTAAAAAAAAGAATGTGGCACAAACATATATATATATATATACACACATATATGTTGTGTTCTATTTATTATATTTCTTCTCTTTGCCTAATATTTTGAGCATTCTAGCTGAAAGGAGATGAAAGCTCAGGAAACACCTTAACACTGGGAACACAGGATACAGCCAAGTAATGAGAAATTTCAAAGCACAAGTATGAGACACCACGTACTAAGTATATGCATTACACAAAGAAGGCACTACAGTAAATCCTCACCTTTCACCCAACCAACCCACCCCCACACCCTCCATCACCTCTCTCTCCAGATCAACTAAATTACTTAAGGAAACACTAGTATAGGTGTGTAACAGTATCTGTACAGCATTTTTGTTTTCACTTTCCTGGACAATTCAGTTAAATATTGTTGATGATGCACTTAAACAGAAGTAAATACAGTTCATTATTGCAATAGGTTATACTTGTCTTTTGAATGTTTATTTGCCTTTTTCCTAATTTTCAAGTTTTAATCATGTGCAATGATACACTAATTTGCAAGGTTCAGCTAAACTAAATATATCCCCTAAATATATCCCCTTTTCTGCATTTTATTAAATAAAAAATACAGATATCTTAAATTTTTTTAGAATGTTTTGCATGTGGAATTATATTAACTAAGTTGCCCAAACCTTTGGGTTTGTCCAAGGGTTGTCTGAACTCCTAAATAGCTTCTCTAACTTACACCATGGATACTCTTGCTTATTTGTATAAAAAGTTATAAACCAGACATGTTTGTTTTTTTTTTTTTAAATTATGATTATGTAAATTAATATGAAAAAAGAGAATTTAGATAATTTACCCAACATGTTCTAAATTATGAAACAAAAATATAATAAATTAATGGAATATTAGCAAAACATTATGTAAAATGTTCTAGGTAGAGCATAATTTTGTAATAAATACTGCTGACATTCCACTTAACCAGAGCAATTTAATACAATGTATCTGTGTTAAGTGCTGAATAGGTTGCTGAGATTTGTAGTTTGAGACTGCCAGCAGAAATGAATTAACAAATAAAAATGTTATTGCAGTCAACCTAGGAACAGTGGTTACGAGTATTTGTTCTCAATCACAGCTGCCTTACAATTTGCACTGCTTTCTATTCAATTTCTGTACCTTCTGGGTGCTGCCCCCACTTCATCTGAGGGCATCTGCAGGGACTGTTCTGGAAAAGGATATAAGAAGCACCTAGCTCCTAGCTGCCCTTTTGGAGGGGTCTCAGGCCTTTCTCCTCTTGCACCCTTGAACCAGCACAGAACTGGCATGTTCTGGGAGCTCCGGAGTTGCTGAATTTGTGTGGGTTGCTTGGTCCTGCCAAAGTCCGGCTGTTCCTCTGCACGCCACTGCCACCCTGGGCACGTGCAATAGCTCAGCCCTGCACACGTGCATTGCATTTGGTCCTTTCAGGGTACATATTACTTTTTGTGCTCTTTCACTGAACAGCTATTAGCTCAGTGCTTCCAACAGGTTTTATTTATTGTTTGTATACAAGTTCATTGCCTCATGAGTGTGCCATTAACACTGCTATTTATTGTTATAAAGCCACAGCTTCCTTCTCTGCACAGGTTCAGTAGGCTTATCATACAGGACAGGATAAGGTGTGGTACGCAGCTCTTTCCTCTGTGAGATTAAAAGGTGATAAAACTAAACAGAAACTGCAGAGATTTCACTCTTTATCCTCAAGCACTACAGTCCTAAAACATCAGGATAACTAATAATGATAAACAGCAATGTGGAGCCAGTAACCACTTCCACACTTTAGTCACAAAATGAGCTACAATTCCAGACTAAGCTTCATCTTGACTCAGTAACAAAACCAGCAGAGTTTGTCAAACCATCAAAATTATTTAAACCCATTTAAAACAAGAGAGAATAAACTGAAGCACTTGGCTATTAGGAAGTGAATAAAGTGCTGTAAGGGATGTAAAGAATTAAATGAGTCTCTGTACATAAAAAGTCTGTGAATAAGTATCTACTTGTGCATAAAGCTACACTATAGTTACATCTTAAAAACTCATTCATTTAAAAGCTCAATGAAGATATCAACTATGGTTACCACATACAACCAACGAATATCTTCTTACAGTATGTAAAAAGAGAGCAAAGTGCTAAGGGCACCTAGAAACAAAGTACTCAACAACCAAGTCATTCAGTTCATCATAACCTGTGCTAGGAAGGAAGAAACATACTTGAAAATGCAATAAAGGCTCACCATTTCATACAAACTGCTCCTGTTCTTGTGTAATAGTTCTAACAGCAACAAGCAATCCACAGTGAGTCATCCATTTAGCAATTTGAGCAAAGAAGGCATAAAAGTAAATGGAAGCAATCTTTCCAAACTCTGTCAACCACAAACTTCTAAGGAGCTTTTCCCAGTTTCTATCAAGCTTTTTCTTTACTCTCCGTGGCACAAGCCTTGGTTGAACCCAGCTAACTGAATTCCAGAGTGCATGCACTCAATACCTTGTGCAACCACTGCTGTTTTCACAAAGGGAACACCAGGTAGACTGTAACAGTACTTCTTGCTATACTTGATGTTCACTCACTTTTCTGTGAACATGAGTTCATGTCATCAACTTTATCCTGCCCCCTTTAATCTGCTTCCTTAGATCCTCCCTACCCATATTCTGACAGAGTTTCTGAATTTCACTGCACAATTTCTTGTCTGTAATGTATTTAACTGATTTTCTTCCTCCTGAGCAAGTCTTGTTTATGCATTAAATGTCTGAGGATGCAGGTAGGGCTTACACTCAGAACTCTTCCTCTTACTGGCAGATTAATATCTAATCAGAAACTTAAAAACAGCAAACTGTACTTTGGAATGTACTTAAGATACTGGCAGTTCAGGGTTGTTTTTCATCCTGCACTTGAGACTGGATTTGTCTGTCAGCAAAGTGTTAAGAGTACAACCTCTTACTTTACATACTGAATGAACTGGATTTAGTTTTATGGCTAATCACTTGGGTGCCAGTCCAGTGAGGGTTACCCTCCATGCCTGCACACCACTCCTCAGTTTATGCATTGCTGAATGCTCCCTTTCCATCCAAGAAAAGGAAAGCAGGGGTTTTTTTGAGTTTCTCAAAAATAAAGTCTTTCACTCCAGCAAATCTCTCTTTTGCTTCTCACTGAAGTAATCCTCAGCAGCTCAGATGGTATAATTATGATATCTGATGATAAAAGAATTCTTCTGATAGTATCTTTTTTCTTAGATTAGGGGAAAAAAGTATGGGTTAGACGACCTTTATTCTTGTGCAGCTGCATCTAAAACTGAACTTTAACTACTCTACATACAAAGCAGAAAAATCAGGCACCTCCAGAAAAAATCTCTGAGATTTTTTGGCTTATGAAAACAGCTTGTTTTAACAGCACCTAGATAAGCATGTAACAGTGACAGGATACCCTTTGTGCTCTGCACACAAACTGTTGTAAGCAACTGTCTTGGCTTGAAAAAAAAAAACTTCTGACAACTGAATAAATCAGACAGCCAGATCATAATAGATACAGAATATTACTGCTGTTTTAGACACAGGGGACTAAGGCAATTGCCTGAGGACAGCAAGTTACTGTAACACAGCTGGGAACTTAATCTTATGTCTTGAGTCCCATTCAAATAAAAAAAAAAAAGAAAAAAATTACCCTTCCTCTAAGAATCTCACCAAAATATATTATGTATGATACCTTCTGCATCTGTGGTACAATAAAATATGTAACTGTAAAGGCAGAGAGAGAGGAGGAAGGGCTTATGGGAAACATCTATATAACAGTAAATGCAAAAAGCTGAGCATGTTGTCAATACATGGAAGAGGGGCTTAAAACCCGACATTTTAGGATTTCAGGTTTTACTGTAGTTAGTTTAAAAAACATATGAATATTGCCACTAGCTAGCACCCTCACGAGTAGCTTTTTGCTCACGAGAAAGCAATAACGTTAAAAAGATGGTTTAAAGAAGCAACATTAAAAAAAAAAAAAGTTAATTTATTTTTTTTCTCATTAAAATGCTTTTTAGCTGTTGCTGTTGTGCTTTTATATACACAGCATGTTAAGTATTGTTACCGGCCATATACTGGCTTCTCTATTATTTTAAAAGATTTTGGGAAATCTGTTTGGGGACAGAGCTCAAAAATCACAAATAGGCCCTAGTATTCTAATGCCCTGTACACGCTAAAGGTTAACATTTCATGAAATCTCAACTAAAGAAAGGATTTAGTGTGTAGGGCTGAGCACACAAATTCTATATAGTATGACAGTCTTTATTTTGTAGGTTTCTAGCACCACTAGGAAAAAAAGAACAAAATTCCCTGCATTCTGCACTCATTGTTCACTTTCCTGTCATAAGAATCCTAACTAAAGGCTGAATACTGGCAGAAGAAAATATTTACAATGACACTAAGTATGAAAAATTTGCAAGTTAGCTCTAAGGGGGTTTTTTATGTATTTCAATTAATCTTATAATTTCAAATTCTTTTTTTTTCATCAATATAGACTTGGTGCAGAAATGTAGTTAAGATCCCAAATTATGAAAAGAAACCTAAGTACTTGTGAATACAGAATCATATCATTTGGCAAAAAATGCAGAAAATATAAGTATAATTGGAAAAGGAACATTTCTTCAGTATCACAAATTCTTTATATGTTTACCAAAAAAATTTGGAGAAAATTTGTATAAGCATTAGATTTTTAGAGAGAGAAACGTATGAATTGATCTGTGTGAAATTATCAACAACTCCTTTGTCCCTGTGCATTACACATATTCAAAAGGCATCAATGGGATGTGCAATCCTTCTCTCCTTCCTGATACAGTATTGATCCCTATAATGAACAAATAAGTACTTAAAATCAGAATAACCCATTTGAGCCTGAGAAGTATCAACTGTGTACATAAAACTAAGAACAAAGACATGAACCAGTTTCAAATGAAAAAGGAGAAAATAAGAACAAAAAAAGAGAATTACTTCACCACAGAAAAAATTTTTGAGATAAGCTGTAGCAAAAATTAACAATGCCATTTTCTAAATTCTTAACATCCACATGGTTCTCTACAGATAGCTATGCAAACAATCCTTCCCTTGTTTCAGAAACTATTATGATAATATTGAGCAGCATTTTCAGATGTTTTTGATGCAAACAGTTATAAGCAACCTCAGCTTTTTTCCCTTTGTGACACCTGAACTTTTCCCCATTAAACATGTTTTACATAATAATAGCTAACTTGCATGTGTTTTACATGCCAACTACAGTTGTATTATAATACAGCTATTCATATAACTAGCCAGTTTTTCATTAGTTTCTAATTTTTAGAATTTTAGAGGAAAATTATTTCCAAATCGGAGACTTCAGTTGATAAAGTTAATAGCCCAATCACTGGGTTTTGTAGATTAATTCAAACAGCTTTTGGATGAGTAAGAAATATGGTTGAAAATATCCAACTATAGGAAAGAATTTGCTACTTCACATCACATGAATAGTCTCATATTGCTCTTATAATGTTGTGTTCCAATAAGGACCTAACATATTTCCACTCTCAATTAATTTAATCCAGTTTCTCACCTCAGATGTAGCTGAATATAGTTTAAGCCATGCTTTATTTCCTAGTAAAATACCCTAGAAGTGACTCCACAATCACTTACCTAGCTTTGTTACAAGTGGTAACTAGCAGTGAGCAGTTCAAAGATTTCTGACCACAATGACTAAAAAAATTTATTTCCTCTTTTCATGAATTAGGATTAGTCACGGGCCAATTTGCAGAACAGCATGAATTCTGCAAAAAGACTTTATAAGACTTAATTTTACTATGAAATAAAGTTTGTAGATGAAATTCAATATACAAAGATCAATAAGTACATAAAGAAAAACAATAATTAACCCTTTAATTGGTATAAGGAACAGAAAATTTTCTAAAACTGGTAAATCAGCTCTGAATGTCATAGCAGACTTCTGTATGATGTGTAAACTTCAGTTTTACTTTGTCAACATACCGCTGTACTCAGAACTCAAGAGATGCTTGCAATGCTATGCAGTAGTGAACTCAGTAGCCTAAGAAGATGTAATAAAAATATGCCTAAAAACTTCAGGAGTTTTTTCTGTTTAAAAGCATTGTGATAAGACTGTTGTTTTTCAGTCTAATTAAATTCTACACACATATAGTAATAGCAAAATAAAAATTAACTTTCTAAACTTATATTATTAAAAAAACCCACTATCGCACACTTCTAAAATCAAAATTCTTGAGCATATATTTATTGTTCATGAAAGCATTCATAACCAAAAAGGTCTTTTGTAAACATCATAGGGAATTAGAACCACTGCTTACTTAAAAGTAGCAGAATCCAGCTTGTAATTTTATTATGACGATTTAGTACTTTAAAAATAATTACTTCAGTTGTATGCACATTTATATACAGTTACACACAGGTTTTTATATATTTATGTAAGCAAATGTATCTCCGTCACAGCCATGGAGGGTATTACAAAATGAATTTTTTATTTGTGTTCAACACATATCAAAGATACACTATCCATTCACAACAAATTGATATCTATACAATATCAAATTCACATCAGGCTCTTCTGCTGTGCCAATAACCTTGTAGATTCTCTTTACTGAATATTACAGCTATGAAATCTTAGAAATAGTGTCACTTTAGAAATTTATGCAACATTTAACATGCTGGTCAAAAGTAAAAGATAAAAAAGGAATAAAACAGTGACACAATCTTAAGCAAGTAGAAAGGTGAGAACCAGGACTCGTAAGATAGTTTAAGACTGGGAGAGAGATTGTCAGCTTATATTAACTGACAATTTGTCTGTAAATACTTTATTTCCTCTTTTTAGGTTCACAAGATTCACGAAAAAGTGCTCTAAATTACAGTAAGTTCATTTTACTAGCAACATAGTGCTGAAAACACTCCTGTAAAATGTTTTCAAGAGAACCCAAGAGCCACATGTGAAATGTGTTAATTCAAAATATGCAGAGCATATACATATCAGGTTTTATAATAAAAATGCTTCCACTAAAGAACCTTCTGCTTCAACCACCTCTTAAGAGACAAATCATTTGCACCTCAAAAGAAATGCACTAGACAAATACGATGAACATCAGTACAGAAAGTATATTCACAATAATTTACAGCTTGCCACTAAAATAGTAACAGCATATGCACGTTTTCCCACAAAATGCAGTACAAGATTATAGATCTGAGAAACATGCACTACTATATAAAATTTAATGCATATTCTTATTCCAGAGTTGACGTATTAAGCTTCAGTTCTGAGACAGCTCACAGAACTCAAATAATTTACTTGATCACAACTGACAGAAACAGAAATGAAGCTACAGATTTACTTTTAAAACTATGTTCCCTTTTACCACAAAGACTTGCTACTTTTCTCAGAAATCACTTCACCTCTGAGAATGCTCAGTCAGTAATGTGACTAATTAATACAGGTATTTCTGTATTTGCAGAGGCATAGCATGGCATGATCTCTTACAAAACTTCCCAGTGTTTCTTGCCTAATTTAGTATAAATCTAGTATATGACTCCAAGTACTATAAAATACCATAACAAGATGGGTCAAATGCAATTAATCAGTGCAAAAAATATTAAAAACAATCATTACAATATTTTTTTCAATTTGTCAAGAAATAAAAGGAGTTGGAAGCCAAAGTGAAATAGGATCTGGATATTCCTTAAATTCTATTTCAGATCTCAAAATTATTACTAAGGTTCTTCTCTTCTTCTTAGTTTTGGTAGCACATTTTTTTTCCCCTACTACAACCCTAAAGTTTGGAGCAACCACCTTCCTGAATATATTCATGCTTCTTCTCCCTCACCCCAGTAACTGTGACTTTATTAACAATCTTATTTATTTGCATTTGTACCAATCGTCTCCCACAGACCTATTTTTACTCAAATTTTAAAAATTATCATGACTGCAGCAACAGTCTGTAAGCAAAACTCTCCATTCTATATAACAAGAAGTAGCACTGTAATTATCTAGTTCTATGTACAGAGGAAATATTGGACAAGCAGGTAGGGTAGTTCTAGTAGCTCCTATTCCATCATCTTTCCTTAGCATCATCAAATTCATTTCACAACTCTGAAATATTATATCTGGTTGCATATTTATGTTTTAAAACATTTCAAGCACATAAAAATACAGTAAGTGTTCAGGGGTGATGAATTTCTAGGCACTTAATTTCCATTTTTTTTCTACAGAAATTCTGTAAATTCTTTAAAAAGTCTCATTAGATATCACTGTGCCATGGCCTGAACCACTTCATGACAAGGGCTAAATGATACCTTTACAGCAATTACAGAAGTCTTTCAGAGTAATGAAGATCTATTACATTGTTACAATGATTTGTATTTTAAACAAGATAGATCACCTCAGTTGCACAATACTCTGCAACAAATTTCAAACGTTTCTGTACACAGCAACAAAGGAGAGACTTTTATTGCCACAGAGAAAATAAACTGCCCCTGGCAGAAAGAAAGAGCTGAAAGGTGAGTGCAAAGTTGTCAAGATCAGTACAGTGCTCAGACAACTATAGCGACAAAAGTTTAAGCAAAGGGAAAACAAAGAGACTTGTTCTTTCAAAAGGTCTGATTTCGGAAGATTTTTTTAATAACACATGCAAAAAATGTAACTGTTCCCTCACATCTAAAATAAATAAATGGACTCTTTGGGCTGTAAAGGCATAAACATACAACAAATTATAAAAACAAATTATGTACAGCTATTTAAGGGATTTATAGCAAAATAAGCAATATCATTTTCCTTAATAAAGGGAGTAGTTAAGCTGGAAGTGGTTAGAACAAGTGCTTCTTATGTCTCAGACACTATTTTGTGACTGTGGTCATACCTATGTCTATTGTCAGCTTATCCACCTGAGTATAAGTAAAACAAAATAACCATTAGTAAACATTTCTTTCAGGAGCATTTCAGACCTCATAGACATGCAGTAGGAGAACGTAAAAAAAATATGAAGAGAGATTAATAAGACTGCAATAACTCTAGAGGCACACTTCAACACGCCAGGTTATATATCTGTCACCCAATTTCTGCACTTTTTTCAAGCAGCTGGGGGCATTATATGACACCTCATCTCTTGAACAACTGCAGAGAAATGACAAAAGAACTAAACTGTAAATAAGTGAGAGATACATAAGCAATCCTTTTTCATACCAGAAAGGCTCTAAAAAATATTAGTAGTAACTGGCTTATGTTTATTTGGAATGAGAAGGTATTCTGGAAAAAACATAGTGGTTTGGTTTGGTTTCTTTTTTAACCGGAAGTCCTCACATTCAGCTTACGACTTCATGGGCAGATTACAGTGAGAACTGAGTAAAGAATGTGATTTTCATGGGTCCTGCTGAAATCAATGGAATTCTAGTGATTACTAGCGGTCACAACAGTTTCAGTATATGAACAGGACCAGTACCTTATATATAGATTAAAAAATAAAATAAACAATTTTTTAAAAAATCCTTTTTGCTATGGATTAGACCCTTTCTGCAAATAAACAAAACACTGCAATTCTACTAATCCAAAATTTAGGATTTAGGATTTTGTTATGAAATTCTATGAAAAGCCCAAAAAAAGGACTGCTGAGGAGATATGTCGGTGTGACTTGAACCTTAAAACCCTATACAAAACCCAGTTAATAATCACAACATATAAAAGGTGAGATTCTTAGGACTTAAAGTACTCATTTCCAGCCATACCATAGCGTTACAGGTAGCACTGGTAGGGTGCTCATCTGAATGGCAGCAGGATTTTAGTATCTACTATTCTGAATCCTGGAACAACTAAATAAACTACATGAAAAATAGAAATCTCAGATTTCAAATTAAACTAATGGATAGTTGCTGTCATGTTGCTACCTAGTTGCTACCAAACTAGGCTGCTCCTAAATTAGAAACAAAAAAAGTATTTCCTACAATTATATTTATTGTAGGAGTAGTAAGGTATTAGGTTTAGAAAGTTTAAACATTTAAAAAAACACACTAGAGCTGTATCTGCAGTCAATTAGCAGACAATAAATAACAGTGGAAGGTTTAGTACATTTTTTGCAAGTTTAGGAGTTTTTCCCACTCAAAAAAAATATTTTCCACTCTGTTTCAAACATTATTTTTTTAAAATTCAAAGTAATATAGAAAAAAAAAAGTTCTTTGTCAATACCCAGTAATCTGCAAAAGTCTATACCATGTACCAAACAGAAAAAATGCAAGTAAACTAAAAGTCTTTCAGCAGTTCTTTGGAACTTTCTTTCAAATACTTTTCTTTTTTCAAAAAACACAGTGATCTTGCATCACACATACATCCTCAGTGCTTTTACCACAAGCTAGTCATATGTCAAGAAGTCCCTGTGTGCAAAGCATTAAAAACAGTAGATGTAGATTATTCCATACAGTATAGACATGCATCCTACAAGAAGCTATGAGCATAAAAATTTATATTACAGTATCACTTTTATTAGAAACATAACTACAAGAATAAAGGAAGTAAGTAGAACTACGCCTATTTTTTTTAATACTTTGGTCATGTAGAGTTATCCCATGCAGATGTTCTGAAAGCTCAGCATGCAAGTTATGAAGTTTAAAAACAAAAAAGAAACAAATAACCTTTCAGATTTCCCTGAATATTCTTGAAATAAAATATCCAATAAGACTGAATTGCCAATATTCTCATAGTCTTTTTACTTTTCAAAATTAAAACTCAGTAGTTGTGCATATACATTCAACAGATATAATAAAGACATTTAATAACAGATTCTTCAGCTCTCAATTTCTTTCTCAATATAGTCAATCCATTAGGAAACAACTGCAGCAGGGACAGCTCACATGAGCCACTGTTCTTGTTCTTTTCTGTACTTCTCAGACCACTTCTGAGTTAGCTCTAGGTAAATATTTGGCTTATGTGGTTTATAATCAAGGTAAACCACCTGTCCAGTCCGTTTAGGGACAGCTTTTTCAATCTGAGTTCCCTCGTGCCATTCATTAAAAGATGTAATAGAGATGATTTCCGGTCGCACCAGAAGGGCTGCGCTGAAGGCAGTTTCGTAGTACTTCCCATTGACACGATTACGGGTGTTGTGGTTGTTCCATGGTCGGATACTGGTATCAATATAGCCTGGGCCCACACTTGGAATAAACATTAGGTTGTTACTATCACAAAAGGCTTTTAAACTTGCCCAATTATGATGAGATGAGCCATAGGAGAAGCCATTGGTGGCAAAGTACGTGTACATTCCATCAAAACCACTTCTGTGAATGTCATGCTTATGCCTTTCTTCTACAAGAAGTGCAATGAATAACGCATCATATGGAGTATTTCGAATACTCTGGGATCCAGAAACAGTTAGCAGATTTGCCCATATTTCAGGAATTGTTACGTAAGAATCATAAACGTAAAACATGGGAAGAAGTCTGCCTGTGCTGGTCTTATGCCTGTAAAAGGCTGGATGGCCTCCATATCTACAAAGCAAACAAGTATCGTTAAGACAAAATTTGACATTTGGAAAACACTTTTGAACAATCTGAGCTGAAGACTTTTCCTAAAAACTAATTTAAATAGACAGGGCACGGACTTCAAAACATAGCAATTCATATCCACTTTCAGTCCAGTGTTTGCTGAAGTATCAAATAATGAATCATCAAAGAACCTTTCAATTACTACAAATCAGTAACTGTCCTGGTTTTGGCTGGAATAGGGTTAGTTTTTTCTTAGTAGCTGCTAAAGTGCTGTGTTTTTTTGATTTAGCATGAGAATAACTTTGATTACATATTGATGTTTTGGCTGTGGCTAAGTAGTGCTTACCCTAAGGACTTCTCAGTGTCTCATGCTCTGTCAGTGAGGAGCTGCACAAAAAGCTGGGAGGGAGCACAGTCAGTACAGCTGACTTGAAGTGGTCAAAGGTATATTCCATACTGCAGAATGTCATGTCCAGTGTATAAACTGGGGGAGTTACCTGGAAGGGGGCTGAGCACTACTCAGGGCCTGGCCTGGTGGTCTGCAGGTGGTGAGCAATTCATCTTTCCTTCTCTTTATTGTTAACGCTACTAATAAAACTATTAGCATAATTACTGTAATACCATTTTGTTTCAATCATGAAATTGTTCTTATCTCAATCCACGAAGTTTACCTTTTCCTTCTCATTCACCCCACAGTGCTATGGGGCCGGGGGGTGGCAGGGAAGTGAGCAAGCAGCAGTGTGGTACCTCGCTGCTGGCTGGGGTAAAACCACAACAGTAACTTAGCGTCAAATTGTGCTACAGTTATCAGTTTCCTCTGAAGGGCAAATCTACCATTCAGTATGAAATAAGACAGTCTAAGCAGCACTGACGAATAAAACAACTAGTAGCTACCCAGAATTTGTCAAGATGAATTAAAATCATTAGAGGTCAACACATTAAACTCTAGGTGCTAGTTTGCCACTATAAAAATGTATACCTACTTTGTATATCATGTGGCTAATACCTTAAATACTTTAATCTGAAGTATTATGACTTGTAGTATTAATGAACATTGAAAGCAACTTACATTTGAGTATCTATGTAAAATTCACATTTTAATATTTAAAAAACAGACTAAATTTTGCACCCCTGAAATATGAACAAAGTTCCTTACAGTTCTCTTCAGTCTCAGTAGATCTTTATATGTTCTTACAACCTTTAGATCATATACGTACATCCTCTAAACCAGCACGTAACAAACCCCAAAGGAAACCATCCCAAAATGACTCACTTGTCAATGATGTACTTGACATTGTGGTACATACTGCGATCATCTCTATCTTTGTAAGGTTCAATGTGAAAAGTGACCTGAAAGGTGAAAACATAAAAGCAACACAAAACACTACTGAATATATAGGCACCATGTATTAAATGAAGCAAGTACCAGTCACAAAAAATATACTTCTTCCTTACAGATCAGACATTTTCATCAGTACAACTCCTGAACTGTTAAGATTAGAAGCTTCAGATCCCAGGAAGATTGGTATCAGAGGGTTTTTAGGTATTTAGGGTTTTTACATTAAAACAAAACACTGCTTTTGTATTCCCTAGCAAGTGGTCATGATGCTTCAGAAAACTTGAAAAACTACAGAAACTAAAAATGGAAATAAAATATTAATTACTTGAATGTCAAAGACCCGATTAACTAATGAAACATTTTAATATTTCATTTCTAACCAATGTATTAAATTTTCTATAGATAATGCTCCACAGAGAGTTTTCAGTGTCAAAATAAATTTTAAGATATGGGATATGAAAACTTTTATTTAGAATTTTATAGATTTATCTAGCGCAATAAGCTCTTGCAACTAAATTTAATATAATGTACTGCTACTGCTCTGAATGTCAAGCTTGGAGCTTATGGAATTAATTAACCTATATATGTGAAGCAATTCCAACGTAAAAATGCATTTGTTTTCAAACATACAATTATGGAAGAGTACATTACAGTAATCAAAGCAACTGGTTTTTCAGAAGCAATTTTAGAACAAAATGCATTTAATAAAGTCTTTGACAACTCTGCAACAGTAGAAAATTTTCACTGCAGAGCCAATATCTATTTCTATTAAGCAGAAACAATAGAAAAATAGTATCAGACTAAATCACTAGGATGGACAGTACAGTCTGAAGAGCACTATAATTTCTTCTTTCATTTCCTACTATCAAAACTAGGCAAATCAAAGGGGCATATCTTTTCACAGACTTATTTAGCAGATATAATAGAAATGTATTTTAGATATTGGTTTTCGTCTACTGACACTCCTAACACTTACTGTAATAACTTACTAATGCAAGAATGTTTAAAAACATTACAGGTAGCATTTCCTAGTAGTATCTACATTGAATATCTGTATTCCAGCAATTATTCCAAGTGGTAACAGCAGCTTCATTCATATTCCAATCATTACCACATTATTACATGCATTTTCCTTGGTAGCTTATTTCATTTTTCCTTGGTTCCTTTGATACTTGGATGTTAACAAATTCTTTAGGTGAGAGCAAGGTGATGATCTGAAAATACTTTTTTCTTTCATTTTAATAGCTTGCTATTACCCAGCGCAACCTATATCCCATAATGCAATTCACACAGTATTTTTAACAGTTTCAAAATTACTTCTGTATCTGATTTAATCTTCCTACTTTCCCCCCGCTTGCCAAGGAACCTACAGTTGCTCCCAGTGACAGGAAATTTCTCTGAGAATCTGCAACTTGCGTGACCAACTAAAACCAGAGCTTATGAAAAGGCTGTGTTTTCAGTACAGAGTACAGCAACACCCTCCAGAGATGAAACATATACAGCTACTTAAAAATTTAAATTTATGACTTGGCAAGATTAAAATGCAATGTACATTTTCATTGTCACAAAAGGAAAACACAAGTTTTATTCTGAAAATAAAAATAAAAAATAATCAAGGGACAATTTTAGATTCTACTGATCAATTCACATAATCTTTAATTGACCTGATATTTCACCTATTTCAAGAAGGCAGTAACTTAGCCTTTCTGTCCTGTCATGCCCTGGAATAACCATTAAGTCAGAACAGCATGACCCTGACCTTACAGTCCAAGGCAAAAGTTCCTGGTAATTTCTGGAATAAAGACATTCATTCAAACTAGATCTTCTAAATCTGCCTTTATTACTTAAAATACTTGCTCCTGATCTCTGTGATGAGGTGCCAGCAAGTTATGAAATGCAAAACATGAAGACAGTTCTTCTTCTTTCTCCAAGTTCCTTATTTTATAGACCACTGTATTCCAAAGTATTTTGTGAAATGTAATACTTCCTTCAACTGCTAAGCCTCACTGGGAAACGACATTTCGTCTTATTTTAAAAACTGTTTCCTGAAAAGAAATAGAAAACAAATATCCTCAACACTATACCTTAGATTCTGCATGCTAAAGCAGATTACTTTTATTTTACTTTTAAGGCAATTTCTCAAGTCCTACCAAAATTCAGTGCAATTCAAAGGGTTCTGTGACCCAAAAGAAGTGCAGTATAATAGGAGACAGAAACAGAAGCCACCATTATATGACAGGCTTCCCTTCTCTACACCTTGAGTCAAAGTAGGAAACTCTTAGCAAGGTTTACTTTCCTAATTAGTTCTATTTCATCATCTTAAAATACTTTACCTTTAGATTATATTTGTGTGCATAGTCCAAAATAACAGGCACTAAATCATCCGTTGGTTCTCCATTTTCATCAGCCATACCTGGTGGGTACCATGAAAGCACTATTACACCTGAAAATACAAAACTTCAGTTTTGATTCATGTTGTTTAACATATTACATGTACACTGTAACATGTTACGTTACATGAGTTAAAATTATCATTTGATGTGAAACCAACATAATATAAATCAGAATCTCAAATTACTTTTTAACCAGTTACAAAATCTCAGTATTCTCAGAGGGGATTTTAACTCCTCTCTTTGTTTACAGGACTACAAAACAAACAGTGGTTAGGTCATCTGTCAAGGGAACAGATCTGTGCTCAGCGTCCCAAGCCTAACACTCAAAGCCATTCCCTCCCACTTTTCAGCACAGCATTCTAACCTTCAGGTTGTACCAGGAGGAAAAGAGTGCTCCCTAATAAGGCATTACAGTTATGCCAAAATAGAGCCAGAGAATATGAAGATACATAGGGGATATGTATAACATGGGGTTACAGAACACACAAGAGGGGAGGGTTATGCATGTGATGACAGATTCTTATTTTATGAAAATTTATTGTCCAACATATTTCTTCGTTGTACCTCCAGCTCTACCACAAAAAACCCATTCAATATTAGGAGCAGTGACTGTAATCCCACAACCTTCTTTCTTGCTAAAAGCAGTTTCTCTGGTGTAATCCACATTTCCAAGCATGTGAAATTAGTTTTTAAATTTATTGTCTTCAAAAATGCTTGAGTAACTCTCAATAATTTAAGTATGTTACTAGTCCTGTGGAAAAAAAGGCAACAAATAGAATGACCTGATACTGTAAATTTTTCTAAAGCTCTCCATGAAAGCAAAAGAACACATACCTCTTCAGAAAGGCTAAACCCTTTCCTTGTAAAATAAAATGGTGTCAGATAAACAAATTAGATCTTTTAGATGTACAGCTGGAAATAATGTCAAGAAGAAGGTAAATCTGAAAGAAATACATGAAATAACTGATGTAGAAATATTTTCCTAACAATGTTATTTAAAATATAGGGAAGAATAATTCAATATGATTCTTTTTAACTAGGTAAAGATTTAAGGACACAAATAAGTATGTAGGAAGTACATACTCAAAATTCCATCTACTTTACTAAAATTATAACATTTCTGACTAAAAATTTCCAAACAAACAATTCCAAAATTAGGAAGAAGAAAGTATAAATTAGAGTCAATACATTTGAACATCCAAACCAGAAGTCTGAGCTCACTATACATAGAAGGTAGTTCAACTATCTCCATTCCCTCTACACTTTATCAAAAAGAGAATCACAAAGATTATCACAAGAGACAGCCTGCTCAAGGACAAGAAAAATGCAGTATTTTACTGCATATTATCACATTATCTTTTATTTTACATAAAAGAATAGGACCAAATTCAAATGAGTAAGATGGAAAGAACAATCAGAACAGCAGCAACAAACTTGGGTCTCTTGAATACATCTGACAAGATATATATATCCTATATATATCCTATATATCCTATACCTTTAGGAAACACATAAAAGTTCAGGCGATGGAATTGCTGATCAAGGGACTTAAACTTGCATTTGTATTTATCTTTCCCTGAGAAAGATTAGTTAATATTTTCTTTCCTGTGGTTAAAAAATAAAGTTATGTACCACTTCAGGAGTCTAAAAGAGAATGGACTTGACACTAAAAACAATATTAAAAATGTTTAAAACCTTAATGATTAGGTCAATGAAAGGGATTCAATACCAGGTGATTAGCAGTCTGAATAATGCTATGAGCTCTGGTCATGTTGCTCCAACTACACTTACAGAAGTTGTTCAGAGTGTAATATTAGACTGCTAATTTGAAGAGGATTAACATAAAAAGGACCAGAAAGCTCAACAACAAAGAATGACAGCAAAAACATATTGAATATTCTTATGTATATAGTTCATTTTACTTAGAAAAAGGGAACATCAGTTTCTATTGAAAGAAGATACTTTTGGACAATTAATGAATTAATATCTATTTGTTACTGCATACACAGAATTCAGAGAAAAAAATTCACTCAATCATTGAACAGACTGTTCCATAAGCATGTTAAGATGATTTTCTGAAACCTGGTCTTAAAACTGAAGTATTCGTCTCCAAAAATTTAATACACAGACAATATATTCCAGAAATGGTTTCTGCGTTTTTCAAATATGTTATCAGTGCTTAACAGTAAGTCACAAAAAACATGTACCTAACAGGATTACAAATACTGTTCTTGTATTTCTGTGCTGTGACACTCATTAGACAAAGCTCTGAAGATGTAGGTTTCAGCTGGGGGTTAAAACTCAGAGATACAAAGACATTTACTACTTTCAGACTATTTCCTGAATTACACAGAAAAAAATGGAAGAATGGGTCAGTTGTGTTCATTGACACATGTAAGGCTGGATAAATGAACAACATGCTGAAATGTTAACACTCATTACCAGTTGAAGCTGAACGCATCTGTGTCATGTGGGCTTCTATGACAGTAGGGTCTTTGGAACTATAAGATCCGAGTTCAGGATAAAAGTTGGCCCCAATGTCCTCAGGAGGATTATGCCTTCCCTTTGGATAATTGTTTGCAATTTTAGGATCCCAGTGTGGCAACAGCGGATGGTTCCAGTGAATATATTTACCATCAAACTGTGGATTTCCATACCAAGTATAGTAAAATATGTGAAAGTTATAATTAGGAGAAGACAGCTCCTCTTCCATCTTATTTACAGGAGGCATAGATGCTTTCATAGTATTGACAGCAATACCGTGCAAATTAGTGACACGTGTTACAGTATCTCCTTGAATCCTATTTAGTGAATTCTGTTTACTGTCTAAGAGAACTGTCCGTTGCTGAAGCTCAGGCAGCAAACCAAGTCCAAACGGATCCCCAAAGCCAGCTCTGTCAGGTCTCAGCGTCTTCAATGCCATCATTATGGAGCAAATAAACAAAATAAAAAGCAACAAAATGATGCATGTTCTTCTGCGAAATCTTGCCATGATGTCATAGTTCAGAATCCTAAGAGAAGGATTTTGGCTGCAACTGATCAAAAGACAAATATTTAAAAGTCAGATTTCTTATTACCTAATTCAACAGTATGAAATGCTTCGTAAAGTCTCTACATAATAGAAATAACATGCAGACAACTGTGATGCACACACTGATTGTGTAACTAACAGACCTTTGTGGGGGGAGACACAAACCAACCCCCATTTTTTTATTTGAGAACATGAGATTCTGAGGTTCTACCACCAAGGACTCAAATATTTCATAAAATATCTTACTTTTGAACTTCATTGTTATCCTAACTCAGGTAAATCCCATGAAATGGAGATTCTGGTTACATTATTTCAGAACTATCATGCTTTGACAAGTGTTATTCTGGCAGAAATAGCACAGAAAATTAAAAAGCAGAAGCCATGAAAGGAGACTAACAGAGCAGAGCAAGAGTAAAGGACAAAATGGGATATGATGGAACTACAGGTTATGTTCAGAATGCAGGTTTCATTTACTAACCTATTTCCTGGCTTCAGATCAACCACCCTGTGTTTAGTTACCCAGTACATTAATTAAATACTTCAGCAAATTAAACTCAAAAAAAAGATGTTTTGCAACTTCATAGATCTAAGATTCTAATTTGTTTTCCGAATTATGTAAGTAAAAGCCAACATAGCACTAAGGATGTACCTCAAGCAGAAAGCCTGCAAGGTATCTGCTGACAGCCAGTTAGTACAATGTCACAGCTGCCTGGCCTTTCGTGTAGAATTCCAGGGCTAAATTCAAAACAAGAACAACAGAACAACACAGCAAGATTTGAGCCCTGAAAGTAGGGGGAAGAAAATCAGTATAATGGAATGCCCAATTGCTTTATTTATAACTTTAAGTCCTGTTCAACATTATCACAAGAGAACTAGAGAAAAGGATTAACAAAATTTAGGTTACCACCGAATTATGTGGAACAAGATTATGCATAAAACTGACAACACAAAACTGGAAAATCTATGAATAAATTTCTGATTCAAGAGCCAATACACATAACATAGCTGTGATTTTGTATTTCTGTCAATGTCCTCCAAATTTTAGAATCTTATTTTAATTTACTGAGATGTACACAGGTCATTTTAAGATATTTATAAACTAGTTTACCTTACTTTTCTATCAATGCTCTTTACTAACGTTATAGTGCATTAACATATAGCTCAGTTGTCACAACAGTTTACTACTCCTGTGATAATTTTAGATAAGGAATTTCAGAATATGGTTTGCAACACTATACCCTGAATTGGATTAGCAGTAATCCACTGCCAAAAGGGGAAGTTCTGCTTCCATTTCCAATATTAATCCCTTCATACTACTGTCTATTCCTAGTTGCTTCTGGGATTAATTTTGTTTTCACAGCAAGGTCACTCATTCCCTTTAAAAGCAAACCCTTTTAACATTTCAAAAATAAACAACAAGAAAACCCCTGTGCACTCTGACCTTGTTAGAGAGCTGACTCAGCTGAATGAGTATCACAGCACTAAAGTCAACAAAGAAGAACAGAGGGAGGAATGCAAGAATACAAAAATGATGCTGTTCATTTTGCCCAACTGGCTTGTGAAACCATACCTTTGGCTACTGTCAGGGAAAATGATTTAACAGCATACATGCTTATAGTACTTAAGACTTTGAATTAAGATTTCACATCATTTTACATCAAATTACAGGGTTCTCTTTCTATAGCTAACAACTCATCCCAAAATCTTAGAATTATTTGGAATGCATAACATCTTTCTTCCAATAAGAAATTAAATACATTCAAACTACTCCTACTACTTTTCATTACCCTTTCAGTCTTCTTTTGAGAATATTACACTACCCCTACCTGGTAGTTTAAGTTAATTTTCAGATCAGATAAACTATAATTTTCTAAATGATCAGGATTTTTTTTTTTTTTAAGGAAACAATATTATTCACCTGGCTAATGAACCCCTAGTATGCTTATACAGAGGCTCAGCATCAAAGTGCAAAATTTCTAGAACAGGTAACTGCTATCTATGGTAAAGGTTTCTGTTTTGGGAAGACATCAGTCTCAGTGATGACATAATTTAGCCCTGGCATAGACACATATACTGTAAAAGCTGCACTGAAGAGCTACAGGTAGGCATTGCTTCATTTGTCTTTTACTCTTGTTCAGATCTACTTTTCAGATTCAGTGACAGATAAACTATCCTCATCAATGCTGGTGCCACAGCAGAATGGTAATACCAGGGGAAACAGACTGAGCAAACATGCCCTGTGAAACAGCTACCTGAAGTTACATCTATCCTTGGAGCTGGAAAAAACCTAGAATACATTTCTGATTCAACAGTCATTAAAGAAAGCATAGCTGTGATTTTGCACTTGTCATGGACATTCAAATTTTGGAGTATGACTGCAATTTACTGAGGTACATGTTACTCCTTTATACTTATGAAGTACCTTGCCTTGGACTTCTGGGTGCATTTGGACCTAACAGAAATTGCCTTTCTCATTAGGAAAAAGTCAGCCTGAATAACTTCAGCTTTGTGCAGATTAACATCTCACATGCAGTTACTCTGACTCAGAAGCTTTTGGATTCTAACTTCAGGTTTGTTGACCCATCTAGGTGTACCAGTCAAAATTTTAAGTAGTTTGAGCTCTTTATCTTGCCTACTCAAATAATTTTAAAAGAAAAAAAGTCATCTGTAACAGGTTAGAAGGAAGAGTAAGTTAGTTCACATGCCTTTTGGTTTCTCCTTTAATAAGTAGAGATACTACAGTTTCTTTCATTACACATCAGAAAAATATGAAGCTTTACTATGAAAGCGTAGAACCTATAATTCCATAACATTTAGTCTCCTTCTCAAAACAAAAAAAAATCTGACACAAAATCTTACTTTTTATAAGCTGCTATAGAGAATTAAAAGCACATGATGAACGTAAATGTATTGATCCCACTATGACCATCTCCATGTTCCAAATTAATTTGTTTTTCATTGGTAATAAATATGAAACTCATCACAGCAGGCAAAATCTCCAGATGTTCTTTTTTAAAAAAATAATATCTCCCTGAAGAAATAATAAAAAAAAGCATCTATAAAAAACCAGAAGTATTTTCTTAATTCTTCCTCAAACTTAACAGAAGATCTGTCTCAAGGATAACTTCTCTCATTTAAGCTCTTACTTGACAGTACGGGTTTTTTTCTCCCTCACTGTAGCTTTTTATACCCCTAAGTTACCCTGCAGGCAAACCTTCTGTTTATCCTTTCCACTATATGAAGAAAAAAAGCGTACAGATGGACAGATGATGAGAGGGTTTTTTCCCAACTTGTTTCCCAAAATGTTTCTTTAGTCAAAGAAAGCAAATTAAATTAAATAAGAAAAAAAAATGGTAGAGGGTTTAATAACTCTAGATAATTTTGGTCAGATGATTCTGACCAAACTCAAGTGTCCATGCCCTGCCCAAGGGGTTTTGTTTTCCAGCTTAACTGATTCCAAAAGAGAAATACGCAATGCAAAGAAAGTACGTTCAGATAAAACAGATTTATCTATTTTAGTAAGAACGAGCAAATACTGTAATTTACTTACTCTGATGTTCCTTAAACACAACAAATGGAAATCCAATATAGAATAGAGGTCTGAAAATCTGATTTTATTGATCAAGGGTAAGATCATCCAGAAGTCACTGAGGCTGGTAGATCATGGAAGGAATCAGAACTTCTCAGCTAAGTTATCTAAGCTTATGTTCTACTAAGTTTTCCCATCTCAAAGAACCTGAAAACCTTGAAGTGACAGATCAGCTCTAGGCAGAGCTGGAGCTCCTAGGCCTTAAAAGCCCTTGATTCTGGAGCTACAGTGCAGATGTGCACCTAGAAACATTACTTTGGTTCCCAAGTGATTGACCAGGTGAGATTCTGTAAACTTTCCTGAGGGCTGATAACAGCGTCTAAACCATTACATTTACATAGCACATTCTGGTCTCGGGAACTATATGTATAACAGCAACAGAAGCTGATCGCATGTTTCTTGTAAATGTTTCTAGCATTAGGAAAAAAAAAACCAAAAAAGGTGAACTTCTCAAAAAGTCTCTGCAAACAAAAAATCTTTTCCTAAATTTTTTTTTAAATACCTTGAAAATCATTAAAGATGGAAGATGACATTAAATATGGTCTTACATACTAAAAAGATTTTTTTTAACCATTTCAATAATAGATTTCTTTTTGGTCCCCCCAGTTCATAAAGAAGTATTTGAAATATGACAATCCTGACACGGATCACTCAAAAAAAACCAGAAAAGTGACTTGAATTTAAGAAAGGCAACAGCACTAACAAAACACAATCCCGCTGGATTCTTCCTTCTAAACAAAGGTGGTAAGGCAGCGTTATATCATGTATGAGTATCTGACCTCGACATGCCAACGTTCTCTTACTTTGAAAGCACACGGAAACACACACCTAACTTTGAGGGGCTACAGGCCATGAAAAGAAAGCGACCTTCAGACAGCTCCATCACAGGGAGCTACCCGCAGACCCACCCCCGGGGCAAGTTCACAGCGCGGGCAGCTGCACAGCGAGGCTTTCTGGTGAGAGCTGAAAACGAGAGAGGGGAGCGGACCCGGATTCGCAGCGCCTGCTCCCCTCCCCCGAGCCAGCCACCGCATTCCGAGCGTTCGCACTTCTCCGCCACAAGAGGGGCATCAGGCGCGGGCGGGAGGGGACGCGGAGTTCCCGCAGAGGGAGGAGGGCAGAGGGAGGGCAGAGGGAGGGCACCCGCCCGGGGGAGCACCCGGCCCCTCCGACAGCGGCTGCGGGCGGGGGCGGGCGTCGTCCCTTCCTCTCCCGGCCTCCCCCAGCCCTGCGGAGCCCCTTCGCCAGTGGCCGGGCGCCGTTACTCACCCGCGGGAGGCAGGGGCGCTGCCCGAGGCCGGGGCTGTGCCCGCTGGGGGACCCGGGCGGGACGAGCCGGGCCGGACCGGGCAGGTCCCGCCGCTCCAACGGCGCCGGGCGCCAGCCGCGCGTGCGCCAGCGGGGGCGCATGCGCGGGGCCGGGGCGGCGGGCGAGGCTCGGGTCGGGCTGGGGCGGTGATTCCCCGTTATCCCGCCGGGATCTGCGCTGCGATCACTGTCTCTTCCCGGTGGGAGGAACCCACGTGCGCCGCTGCTGAAATGCCCAAGCCCGCCGCTGGGCTTCCAAATTGCCTTTTTTTTTTTTTCTTTCTTTCTTTTTTCCCCCGCCCCTAAACTTTTTTGTTTGTTTTACCTATTTGCTTGTTTTACCCAGAAGGCGTAAAAATCTGTCAGTTCTTTAAAAAGCCCTCGCGGGATTGCTGGTTGCTTTTCAGCTGGGGGAAGAGGCTTGTTCAATGGTAACCAAAAAAATCACAGAAACCACAGAACCAGTTAGGTTGGAAAAGGCCTCTGAGTTCGTCGAGTCCAGCCTATGGCCCAGCAGCACCACGGCCGCTAGACCAAGGCACCAAGCGCCACGTCCAGTCTTTCCTTAAGCACATCCACTGACGGTGACTCCACCGCCTCCCTGGGCAAGCCATTCCAATATCTAATCACCCCTTTCCGTGAAGAAATTCCTCATTATGTCCAACCTAAACCTCCCCTCAGGTAGCTTAAGGCTGTGTCCTCTTGTCCTGCCACTAGTTGCCTGGGAGAGGAAACATGGCTACAACCTGCTTTCAGGTAGTTCTAGAGAGTGATAAGGTTACCCTCGAGCATCCTCCAGGCTAAACAACTGAAGCTCCCTCAACCACTCCTCATAGGACATGCGCTCCAGGCCCTTCAGCAGCTTTGTTGCCCTTCTCTGTGCAGAGATAGGCAAGTAATGGCTGGAGAAAGCCTGTGGCTTGGATCTGTGGGCAGTGCTGCATAAGAGAGTGGTACCTCTGCACCCTAAGGGTGGTATTTTACATTACAGTAGGGTGTTCATTTTACATTAGAGTAGGTGATGCTGTGACAAAATCAGTCCAGTGGGGTAATTGCCTGCCCTTATACCCTGTCAGCCATATAGGAACAAATCAGGAAAAAATGCGTGGATAGAAGTGTGTTGCATTCTCCTATCATGTTGTTTTGTAGTTACATATAATTGCAAGAATGTAAAAATGTTTTCACTGATGTTTCATGAGTTAACATTTCATGTTGTGCTTTACTCTTTTTTTTCTGTTTTTTTCTAAACAGTGAAAATGGGCTGTGAATAATTTTCCGAACAAGAATAGTAACCAAATCAATGAAAAAAAAAAAAATACGTTCTCACTGTCTACTGTAACATCAGAAGTAAAGGAGAACCCTTGTGTATTAACACTGTGGATTGACTCAATACAAGTTGTTGCACTAGGTAAACAGCACAGTCTTCTGATTGAATGAAAACATTCCTTCCCTCTGTGGGATGGAAAATAACTATAATGAGTTGGATCCCTGTGGTGTAGTTTGCCTGATTTTTTGTTAAGAATCTCTCTAAGCCGTGAGAGAAAGTACAGTGACCAGAATTGTGGTTTCATTGAAATCAATAGCAAAACTCGCCTTTATTTCAACAGAGATTTATATCAACAAGTATTTCACAAGTATTTCAACAACTATTTCACCTCTTATGTGAATGAAAAGACTTGGAATGAGTGTCTCATACTGTATCATACTGTAGATATAAACACGGAAATTCAATAGCTCCTCTCGTTCTCTTTGAGTTCTCAGAAATTTGAAGGAATTGTTGCATGATGTTTTCTTTGTGTTTTCTGAGTGCTCCGATGAGAAAAATATTTGCAGTGATTCTAATTTCTGATATTATTTCTTGTAAGTATCTGAATAATTTCATTAACCGGGAGTATGTTGTAAGTGATTCAGAAATGTCATGCTTTAATAATGAGTTGGCATATGAATAGACTGGAGATCAAAATAACAAAACTTGATATTCATATAATTTCCTCACAGTCTTACCAATTTTTTCTTTACTGTTTTCTTTCTTTTGTTGTCTTCTTTCTTGCTTCTTTTTTCTTTCTCCTGTTTTTTTTTTTTTTTTAATTCTTTCTTTCTTTGATTTTCTCTTTCAAAAGAAAAGGTACTGTAAGGGTGCTCTTTACTTCTATTTTATGGAGGACATAACTTTAATTTACACTTTACCATATGGGAGAACTCCTACTGAAAGTAAGATTGTTTGAAAATAAGGTAATCAGAAAGTTTTAAGAGTATAAAAAGTAAATCTGAAGTTTCATTTAATCATGTTTCATTAAGAGTATGTGTTTACAGGCTAAAAGTATACTAGTGTTAGGAGATAAACAGAAAAAATAATTAGAAGGAAAAATTCCTAACATTTGTTGTTCTGGCATAATTCTGTTATGCTGGAGCATTTTTGCTGATCAGAGTCTACTGGGCAAGATTTCAGAAAGCAATAAGAGGAAACTTACATCACACAATTTCTTCCAAGCCTTTCTGCATATTAAGGAAATAAAGTAATTATGCTCAGTTTTAAGTTTAGGTGGAACAAGGGTTGTTAATATGACTGTGGTAATATTATTGATTAACTTTCTTTTTTAATGTTTTGTGTTACATTTCTTTTTCCTCCTTGGTCTTATGATTTCTTATTTTTTCTGTGTTAGGTCAAGATGTACTTTTCCCTAGCCTGCTTTCTGATATCCTTCCTGTAGTGTAGCTTCCATAATTTTCTCCTCCATTATGTCTTCTCACCTTTATTTTTTTTTTTAATGGATATAATAGCTGTGATACATTCTTCTGGCTTCAGAAAAAACACAAAAGAGGGAATAGTCTGTGCTTGCAGCCTTCCCTTCTGTTCTCAATAATCCCATGTGTTTCCAAATTGTGAATCTCTCTATTTTAATTCCAGTAATCACTCTTAATCCAGAGGTCCCTGCTCAAAGTTTCATGAATCTCTGCCACTTTATTTGAGACATAACCATCCCTTTGAATTCTTCTTCCTGGAGCCTCTTATTCCTCCATCCCACATTTTTCCTGGGCAGAAGCTAAAGACAAACTTTATTTTGTACCACAAAAAACAGTGGCAAAGTACTGTTCCATTTTTCACTGAGAGTTTTCAAAAGCAGTGGAGATACTGTAATATTTTGGTTAGATTTGGATAGCTATACTCATACTTCTTACAGGTTTCAAAAGATAACTTTGAAACAGTAAAAATTGGCTGTGCAGATTATTTAGAGTGATGAAAGCTTTGATTATGAAAACTTCAATAATACACAGCCAGGGACAAAGACATCTGTAGATCTTCAAACTGCAAATATAAACAACCAATGCTTCACCTTGGAAAACAATGGGGTTTGCATAATTTTAAATTATGTTGTGAGATTTAAAAATACAAAACAATTCAACACGGTAAACTAGAAAAAAGGGTTGTAGTTATTGCCACTGATAATGTACTATACTCACGACAGAAAGTCTCATTTTCTTTTTTAAGTGAAGACAATGTATGCAAATAGAAATTTCCTTTACTTACAAAGAAAAATAATCTAATGTAGCTAATAATTTTACAAGGCCAAAATGTTGTATACTTTGTTAATATAGGAGTGCCTACCAAGCTTATTGATCTGTGTACCATTGTATATATTGGATTTGTGTGAAGGTTATTCAGTGGTCAATGAGTACAGAAAATACATTGCACATCACTTATGTTAGCATATATTGGGATATACTTTTTCTTTCTTTCATTTCATACTAAGTTTTAAGACTGTTCCTGGAAAGGTATAGCCAGATAAAACATAACTCTTTCTAATACTCTTTTTAGAAATAAAGTTAGATAACATCTTAGGGGATGAGGGGAAACAATTTTTTTCTCTCTACCCATAAAGAAAATGGAAGAGAAAGAATTTATGTATTGTTTTCAATTTTTTCCTTGGAGTACTTATCTATCTGCAGATGTATTTTATTTGAATTCTCATCTCCACCAGAAATTAGAAGGCTCATTTGTGCTTCCTCTCAGATTAAATGAACTGTGATGGGACAATGATGTTTTCTTCTTCTGGCAGAAAGCATATTTCAACTCAGGTAGTCGTGCGCACTGATGATTTTTTTTTTTTTTCCCCAGCAACTGTGGGGAAGAAATAGTTCTTCAAAGGAAGAAGAATGTTCAGGCCACAGGGTGATATATGCTTTAAGAATACCTGAATTAGGCAATACTGGTAAGAAAAGGAACCAAAACGATGGAGAGTTTAAAAAAATATGACACAGAGCCTGTGGGTACTCTTTAAAAACATAACCATTTGTATTCAGTGTTTCAATACCATTTAAGCATTCTTAGTTGGGTTAGTATTAAGGAAAGGAAATAAATTAGCTGAATAGTGTTTCATCACACTTAGAAGTGTAATCGGACATTTCAGTTGCTAGTTATGCATTAAAGCATACAAACTTCCAGAAGAAATAAGTACTCTTCTTATTGACATGCAAGACAATTTACAGGTAAAATGCAAGCACACATGCATAGATTTCACTTGCTGTGTGTTCAAACAGGCTGTAACCTTGTACTTTTAAGAAGCCCCATTTTAGAGTGCCAGTTAAGCTTCTGAAGATACAGCAGCCTAGTGGTTTTGTGTTGTGGTCAGGATAGCTCTGCAGGGTGAAAAAAGTTCTTGTAGTTTTGTAAGGAACCCAGTGAAGGTTGAGATTGCTTAACCCACTGCAGAGTTAAATAAACTACCACCAGTGTTCAAGATTGTGAGGTTCAAAGGGACCAGGTACTTAATTGCTGCCTCTACAAATTGATACTGTCATAATAATGTGACTCCTTTTATTTGCTGGAATGTCAGGATGAAAATGTACAAGTATCAAACAATGTGCTATGTTTCCACTTCCAACTTTTTGCTAGCTCTTATTTTAGTAGTACATGAATCACTGATAAATTTCACATTGAAACATGTAACTATCATACTAAGGTGACTAGATTTTAATTTTGACCACTAGGTACATGACTACTTTATAGGTGAATGGATGGTAACAAATATACAATTTTTAATTTTTTAGAGGGATTGCTGGTTGAAATAAAATATTTGTCTTATTTCCCAATAAACAAGTTTAAATGTTTTCATATATTAAGCATAAATAGTAGCTCAAGGCAAGCCAATATCTATGCAGTATCTATGTAATATACTATGCAGTATCTTAAACTACCAAAAAGTGTTGAATGACCTGATAATAGTCGTGCAGCTATGATGACAAAAGACTACAAAACAATGTCTGCCTAATCAGGCTGCACTGTTAAAGGTGCTGGGATTGAAGGAGTCACAAAGGAATGGGAGGAAATATGTGGAATTAGACTATGGAATGAGAACTTCTAATAGTGGAAGCACTAGGAAGCACAGATTTTCCTCACAAAGAAAAGAAAAAAGTGTGTTTGGGTAAAAGTATTTGTGCCGTTCATTCCAGTTAGTTTGAGCTCATAAACTAGAATGGGAAGTGTTTTACCATTTTTATTACAGTGTTGTTTTATAAAACAACATTTTTTTTCCATCCATATGTCTGCGTGGATGTAACTGAGATGCATAAAACATTAGGTGCATACTACAGGCATAGAATCTGTTTTGTTCTTTCAGCCATTCTCTACACAAACTGCAGTTGGAGATCTATTCTACCTACAAAAATGTTTTCCTGTACTGGGAGTCTCATTTTGGAATACTGCTAGAATTTGGAGTAGCAAAGCAAGATCATAGAGACTAGGAATTACTAATAAGGTGAATCAGTTCACAAAAAACCCCCAACTGTTTGTACTGTATAGCCAAGCATTAGTGCCTGGAGAGTTGCCAAGTGAGTGCAGTAATTTCCATAATTATGCACTTAAAACTGTCTGCATCATGAAGGCATCTGATTAATTTGAAGATCATATTGTTTTATGGGATGAGAGAGGGATGAACTCCATGCAGTTCGTTAGTAGTTACCTCAAGACTGTAGACAAACTTGTAATTTGATTTATCACAAAGAGGAACCCTCACTGAGCTAGCAAATTATCAAGCACTGCAACTTTCAGTATTACAATCACTAACACTTTTGATGTTAGATTATTGACTGAGCAAGAATCTCCATTGGTCAGTGCCTCTTTAAAAATGAAAGTAAGAATTTATTTCCAGTACCACCTAATTGGATGAAAGTACTTCTGAAAATAGATGAAAAATTATACTGCCTGTTCTAAGGGCTTAGAAACTTCTCAAGTTGCATGATTCAGTGTGGTGTTAGAAGTGAGACACAGTCATAGGCATTGATGGCTTTATCCTGTATAACTGTTATTTCCATATTGGTATGACCAAAAATGGAATAAGGCACTAGTTTTAGTTGGCTGACTTCTTGTAGGATCTGCAAAATAAATTGATTTGAATGTTGATCCTAGTGGCATTGCAGGTCAGTACAGAAGAAAATATAAGTACAGATTTTGCCTTTTTGTTGTTGTTCTACTAAAACAAATATAGTAGTCAGGTATATAGCTGTTTCTGGCTTATTCTCAGGGAACAGTACTGTCAAGAGATGACATACCATTTGGTGCTCACTTGGAAATGTCTCGATTTCTTGATTTTTCTTTATTGTTCTTCATTGGGAAAGAAAAATTTTCTTTACTATCTGAAATGAAATATCCAGGCTGTTCACTTTTAAGAGTTTAAGACTCACTTTCTACAGACTTCTTTATAATCAGCTTATGTGAGCGAGGAAGTTAAACAAAATACAGTTCACAACATAGATGATGACTTGAAAATCATTTTGTAGTTACTGATTTTCTATTGTAAAGATAGTTAGTCCCACTTAATGATACAGTATTATGCTGCAGGCAATGTAGATGTTGATTGGCAACTCTGCTGTGGGACTGAATTCCATCCAGAATATCACTGTAGATAAAAAAACAATCATGTCTTGGGAAATAAACATATCTCTTGATTAAAAAGAATTCAGTACATTTCATAATTTTTGCAATTTTCATGCAAATAAGTAGCAGATGAAGAGAAGTTATGCTTTCTGTTTTGCTAAGGTAGAAAACAGTATAAAAAGCATTTTATCCTCAGGAGTCAGCAGAGGGTCAGGTATGCTATAAAAAGCTAACACAACTGTAAGAGTGTTCAAATAAGCTCCTCAGATGTAGGCACGTTCCAGCCTCTACTCTTGGTTCAAGGACATTGCTTTACACGAGCTTGAAGTATGAGATCTGCACAGGTGCTTAATCCTCCAACCTTGAAGGTGTATTAGGGAATAGAATGCTTGTTAAACAGAGCCATGAATGGACATCATACTATTTATATGGATTTTTTTCTTTTATGTTCTAGGGATGTTTTAATATATGCTTTAAAAACCATACAAACAAAGACTCATTTAACTAGCACAAAAATTACTGAATCAAAGACAATAATTTATAAGCTATCTTGCAATATGCTATCATGCAAAGCAGAAAAAATGTGGTACAAAGAGGGAGATAAGTCGGAGTTTAATGTTAGCGCTAATACGTTTCAGTTGCTACTTCCTGAAAGTAATCTTGAAATTTGGATGACCCTGTAGACTTCTGTTGTGTTAATTTGTGAGGAAAACAGCAGATGCTTGGAAACAATTGTTTACTTCAGCCTCACATGAAAATGGATGAGGAAAAGAGAGGCAAATGATAGTTCACCATATTTGCTTTTCTTGGTGAGGTTAGAAGTGACATGTTCTCTCTACTGAGAAAAGAAAATAGCAAAATGTGTAAAAATGTATGTATGAAACATGATCTACTGTATGCATAGGGATTCTTTGAATGCTTGTTGGAATCAGAGTTTAAACACACATTCTGACCATGTTCTTTTACGAGTGGTTAACAACGTGCTGGGAGCTAAGTTACATAACAGTGCATTAGAAAATAGCACAACGAAAAAGCCCTTCTATTCCTTAACTTGTAATTCGCTGTTTATTATGGAAGCCTTATAGACTCTAAGCATTAAAATTTTAAAGAGTAGGAATGACCTTTGTGTTCTGTACATACAAACTATGTAGAACAAGTATGGTTTAATCCTCGATTACAGCCTGTGTAGGCTACTAAAATTAAAATAACGTGCCATACAAACATGTTTTTTCTGTCAGTATTTCCCTTCACTGCTTCTGTTTTTAGTCTGAGGCAGAAAATATTTCTTTCAAGTCCTCAGTCATTCAGTTTCTAAAAAGTGTTTTAGCTAGTTTCTGTACTAACCTAATTTACCTCCACCACAACTTTGACAAAAAAAATCACCAAAAGATTTTTGAAATAAATTATGAGCACACAACCTTGTGATGTCTTCTTGTTCAGTACACTTAATTCTGAGGCATGGCTGTTTTACCAGAAGGAGGCAGTGAGAATCTGGTGTGATGGACTAAAATGTTAACAATCCCTTCTGATGGAAGGATAAAAAATAAGTAGTTATGGATTCACTGCCTAGTGACTTCACTGAAGATTCAAGATTTGGATTTAGTTGCCTAAACAAAGACACTCAGTGCCATCTAATATGCATTAAATTATAAAACCCCTATAAGTTTAGAGCTGGAATTTTCAACACAAGTACAGATTTTTGCTCTCCGCTGTAGATTTTAGAGAAGATATCTTGAGTCACATAAAAAAAAAAACACTAGATGAGTATGTTTAGACAACCGAATTCCACATGCATTCCTTTCCTAGTGTTTTCTACTTTCTACATGGAGCTCCAGAGTTTCAGTCCCCCCTTCAAGGGTGACGTAGATATTTATGCAATCCCAAAATCCAGGTTCACTTTCTGGATAAGCTAAGGTTAACTATATATTGTGTCATGTTTCTTTTTGAATTCAAAGTTCACCAGGTGCTTTGAACACTTCCGCATCTCAGCTCTTGCCTGCTAAGATTGTACCTGTGGTGTTGAAAGAAAGTTCAAAAGTTCAAATTTCAATGGATCAATACCAAGTTCTTTTTCTGAGTCTACATTTATAGTTAAAGTAGAGCATAATTTTCAGATCTGTTTCTATAAATGTATATGTCCTCTTGTAGTCCCTGGTAAATTACTTTGATGTTTAATTGTTAAAAATGTGTGCTCTGCGTTCATTAGCTGCTATGATGCCTTATATTCTAGTCTGCTGCTTTGAAGATTCCCTTATTTTCGAAATTTATGTTCTTATGGAGGTAGAGAGGCTGTCACTCTTTGTTCTTTCATTTGATAAGTTAAATTTAATTCATACCTCTAGAAGAGATGCCTCACATGGCTTTGATCATTCTGGTGAATCATCCTGAAATTTTCTCTGCTATGTCTAGTGTGAACTCTAGGCATAAGAACTAGATAGATACATTATGTTAACTGAAAACATTTTTTTCCCAGTAACATTTCCTTCCAGGGAAAAGACTTACATCATATAAGGGTATATTTACAGGTATATTTGATCAGAGGGTTAATAAATAGGACTACAAAAGGTTATCTAGTCCTTGGGTAGATTTCTTGCATGAAGACAGTGTATACTATAACTCTGTCATTCTTAAAAGATGATTGTAAAAAATTCCCTTTAACAGATTGCACAGCTTTCCTTAGCAACCTGTTCTTGTTGCTTGCACACTCCTCACTCTTCAAGATATTTTCATGATTTCTAATTTAAATCTCCTTTTCTAGAATATAGCTCATTGCTATTTTGTCTTCAGACTACACAAAGATTGATGAATTTTCTTCTTTAACACCCCCTCTTATATTCTTAACAGATTTATCAAGTAAATCGGAGGTCAAGACATATAAATATACATATATACTGATAAAAATAATATACATATAAAAAATAATATACATATTATTTTTATTTGCCTCTTTTGGACTGTATCAAATTATTCTATACCCTTCCTAAGCCGTAGTCCTTCAAAATACAAAAAAAAGGCCAGTAGATGCTCTAAGAGAGTTGAGGTGTCTAAAAAATGTATTCTGAATGTTTTTTAATGCACCACTCTTGCATATAAGCCCTAGAATTACATTTTATCATAAGAAAATGATGTTGTTAACCTTTGCTCAGAGACTGTGATCCAGTGTAATATTGAATCATTTTCTACAGTACTGATAGTGATCCAGTTTAGTTTTGCATTCTTCCTTACCAAACTGTTAAGGTTGCTTTTCTTTTTATCTAACATGAAACCATAATTACTGCCATTTTGATGGTGATCAGACTGTAAAATAATTTGTTTACCAGCACTGTTAAGAGTAGTGACAGTTTGTTTTAGGTCCTTAAGTGTTTATTTTTAAGGTGAAAACTATAGGTTCACCTATATAAGGTTTCTAGAGCACTCAAGTTTCATCCTTCCACGTGAAAGGCAAATCAGGCATTTGTCACTCTTGTTCTGCATCAGGAATATGCTTTACATCATTTCTGTCTATAATGCTGAGGGCTGTGGCATCCTTAGAAATTTATTTCCTATTTTAATAAGGAAGGAAAAAGCAATTTCCTTCCCTTATTTGCCATTATGTGGGGTTTATTTTCCCGTTCCACTTATTGCTCTGAATTTGGTAATCCTCATTTGGCAACTAGTCCCACAGAGGCTTCTTGATCTTGGAGGACTAGTATGCGGTACGTATAATCACATAGAGAAATATTCAAAATGATCAAGAAGGGATTGGAATAAAAGTGCAATAAATTAAATTGTCAGTCCCTAAGAAGTAAATAGAAAATATATAAAATTAGACCGTTCCAACAGACTCTTTTCCATGCTGAGAAATACCTTCTCCCAAAGTAGGGAAATTCAACTCTTCTGGTCTTTTTGTATGTGTTTATCATAGTTTGTTTTACCCAGCAGGACCATAACTCCTTTTTTTTATCTAGAAAATCTACTTCAAAGAACTTGTAAATAAAAAAGGGAAATGTATCATGTTGCTCTTTTTTGTCATGATAATAAATGAATGCACAATAAATTAACATTTTCTTGTTCTTATTTGTAAAATAGTAAGGCAACCAGGAGTAGTTTCAAACAATATCCTTAGCACTGTAGGTAGAATCCACACCTCTTTTGCACAAATGACTAAGAGGAGTAGTTTGTATGTGTTTTTATTGCTTTTATCCCTAATGGTCAACAAATAGTTTTTTCTTGTAAAATTACAGATTTCTTTTTGACATACAGACCTCAAGGTAATTTAGGCTAAAGCTTTGAGGTGGGTCTGCCTGTTTTTCCTGAGATTATTTACATAAAAAAAGGAGAGAGGATTCCATGGCTAAATAATATTTTGCAAAACTAGAAAAAGATAACCTGAAAAAAACTATCTCACTGTTAGACTTTAAAAGATGAGCTTACAAATAATTAATATTATCACTTTTTTTCACTTATGTTGCAGGTTGTTTATGTTTTGAATATCTGCATTCTTGAATATTTTTAGATATCTTTACTGTTTTGTTTGAATTCCTGATAGTGCCTGCAAATGGACATTATCGCATGCAGGACAACAAATAGGTTATCCTTGTTGGTTTAACAGCAATTTTTAAAATAAAAATAAAATATATGTAGTACTACGGAAGTTACAAATAAATAAATAAATAAATAAACAAACAAACAAATAAATAAACAAATTAGACATCATTATTTGGGAAGCTCTCACTTTTCTTATTGCCACCTAGGCACAATTTGAGAAAGTACTTTTTGTGCCTAGGTTCAAAATAAGAGAAGAGGGTAGAATATGGTAGGAGAGAGAAATACTTGGATGGTGTATATGGATGTCAATTTGCAGAGCCTGACTGAAGCAGACTAGAGTGGTGGATTTGCAGGAGGGCAAAGAAGTGAGTTATGTGAATTCTTGGATAAAATACTGCTGTTCTGAGGCAGAAGGATGGTGTTTATTGAGAAAATGAACTTCAAGTTTGGGGAAGACTGCAGCTGTGTCATAATACTGCTTAGATGCCACCACACAAAAGGGCTTCTGGAAAGCAGGTGACACACAAGGCCAGCTAAAATCAGATAAAACATGGAAATATTTACTTTAGGAGGATAAGTGGGTTAGAAGCTGCATAAAAATAATGAATATGAAGAGTAAAATGAATGGAAAACTAAACAGTGCTTTCAGGGATGGGAGTCTATTAGTTAGGATTTCTGAGGCAAGATAATACGGAAAGAAAAAGAATGTTATAGCAAGAGAAAAGGAAAATGGGAATTGAACTTTTCTCTCTTCATTATCTTCAAAGAAGCATATCTTTAATTATTAAACAGTTATAGCAGTCTTCAAATATTATCTCTATTGCCTTTGTTACAACTGGCTTTCCTAATGAACAGCGACCTAATCCATTACAAACTTCGCCAAATATATGTAGGCCCATGATACACATAAAACAGTGGAAAATAAAGGGAATATATGGATCACATAAGCAAGGAATGTGCATGTTTTCTCAGTCTAGAAATTAGATTTCTCTACCATGGTATTTTCTCTGACAGCTTGAAAAGTGAAAAGTACTGTATCACATTGTCTCTAATGTCCTACAAGATAAATTTGAACACCTCTGTTGAAATTGTAACTGTAATTTGCTAAGAAAGGTATCATTTAAATCTGCAATTACTGCTATTTCATAAGGTATTTCATAAGACTTAAGTAAAATCAAATAGTTTAAGAAAACCATAGTCCCCTGAGAAGCTTCAATACCCAAGAGCAGAAAATCTATTTTATAGCAGAGTTTCATAATGACTTTCTAGGCAATTGACTTAAGAAAGGTCTTACATTTTCCTTTAGTTTCACAGAATGGATTTTGATATAAAGTGGAAGCAAATTAGATATTCTATAGCTTGTTTGTTCTTTATTTTTTTTTACTGTTTGAATCACTCAATTTTCATGGTATGAAAATAACAAGTTGATTCTACCTGTTTTACATAGAACAATATATACTGTTTATCACTGTAACAACTATTATCCAGTATTTCATTAAACTTGTGAGCAGCATTTGTCGTGTGCTGATTGATTCCATCTTTTTTTTCTTACGATGAAAAATCGTATAACAGGTGGCATATTTTGCCCTGTTAATAGTATTGCAGCTGTGCTACTGTGTAGTGCTCATGTCGTTTTGTACTAATTTAGGAGAAAATAAGGTCAGAAGAAAGTGCTTGTATTGCTGCCAAGTTCTGCAATTATTTTAGCTGCTGGAGAAAATTATATTTTGCACATCTGAGTTGTGAGCTTTGTGAACAACACATATGACCTCCATCTGGAAAAAGAGCAAACAGTTGATATCTGTCTTCTCTCCAGAACTTCAGAAGAATTTGAGGAGACATTATCTCCTCAAGGATCAAGCCTGTGAAATAATTTGATATTCTTTACATTTTTTGGTATTAGGAGAGACAAAAAGTCTTTTTTAGCCCATACTTTTGCCAGTTACCGGTTAAGTACATGAATTGATCAAACCTATGCTGAGTTGATTAGAATATCCTGCTTGCTTCCAGAAGTCATCTGTGTACCACAGACTGTATTCACAGCTTTTCCACCATCGATTTACCTTTCAAACTCTTGTATACCTTTTCTTTTATACCATTGACTTCTGCAAGTTTGTATGGTAATGTGGTTCTACACTTCAAATGCATGTTGGACATGTTGGATAAAAATTAAATTCTTTAATTTTTTTTTACGCCTCCTCCTACCTCGACTTGTTGTCAAAAATGGAGAAAGCAGAAAGTATTTCTTTTTTATATGATTCAGGATTTTATAATAATTTATCATACCACTCACCAAGGGTCTCTCATCCAGTAGAAGAGTCGTTACCAATTCAGTTCTTCTTGTAAAAGAGCTATTTTGTTTCTGTGTTCCTCCCTGTCACCTATGTACTTTTTATATTTTTATTATAACTTTTCTGAGATGTGGAGATAAGGACTACACACAGAATTTGTTATAGGTACCCATTGTGAGTTTACATCATGGCATGATACTGGTTTTGTGTTTCGTTCTCTATTTTTCTTTCTAACATGCCAGTCGACTAGCTTATCTCTCTTGAGAAACAGTTAACTTTTTTGTAAAACTACCTCTGCTACCTCTTTCCTTAGCAATAAATAGTAAGTTGATTTTGGTGTTTTGCTTTTTTTTTTTTTTTAATAAAATCCTTTTTCAGTTTTCTTTTGTTTTGTTATGAAATTATTGAAATAAACTTTCATCTGTTAGATTAATCGCCAGTCAGCTATTATCATAGGCAATTCTTTTTGGTCAGCTTTTCTCTTAATAATCTATACACTTACTCTTTAAAGACTGCATTGGTGTACTGATATTCATTTACTAGCAGAACAGTCTCTATAATACCCAATTCCCTTTTAATCAATTCTTAAAATATTTTTTAAAATAAATTGAATTTTTATAATTATTTTTTAAAAGTTAAAATATTACTGTAGTTAATTTCTTTAACTTTTAAATTTGTTTGATGATGTTGAGTATATTATGATCTTCAAATGCCGTATTCTCTACCAAGTCTTATGCAAAACTGAAGACTAATCTCTCCTCTGGTGTGTTGCCTCATGAATCATTTCAAGGAGTCATCAATAGGAGATATAAATGTCACTTCCAATGGGTGTAACTGTTATGGAATCTACATATGCCAGCTAAATTCATTAATATTGTCTCTGGCTTCGAAGCAAATTATTCTCATTGTTATCATCCTGGGTCTTTAGGCAACACCATAATCCTAAATATTTTCCTTTATCTATATTTCTATGGGTTTCAGTACATTTAGTTTCTCTGTTCTTGGTTGATAAGGATGATTTATAGTCAACATGATTTCGTGTATCTCTCCTTTCTTCTAGTGATTTAACCTGTAATCTGTCCTATAAATACCCTGTCCTCCCATTCATTATCACCTTTTAGTAAATTTTTGAGATGCATAATAAATATGAATTAAAAAGAGTTACATAATATCTTAAAATGTCTAAATGATAAAATAAGTTCATAACATACATCCTTCAAAGCCACTGAAAGCTCCTAGGATAAGAACTGACTCTGCAAACTTTCAGACAGGCCTGGGGAAAATTGTTTTTAAATCTCTTGTAGATCTGTCTCAGCTAGGAGAGTCAGGCTTTGTCCTTTTAAAAGATAACTTGTTCTAATTTGCATTCTAATAATATGTGGATATTAAAGTTTCATAGGGATTTTGCTGTGCTTGCTTTCAGGAAAAGTTGGGGGCGACTCAACCTATACATTTCATCTATACATAAACAAACATCCTTTAGAGTGGAAGCTACAGTTTCACTATGCAATAATGTTTAATAACCTTCCCTGGCAGGAACAGCACATTGAAACATTAGGCGTGACTGTTTGAGACATCATTTCTGTCCCCGGCTCAGGTAATGGAGTTTCTTGATTGCCTTAATATTCTTAGGTGCTGTACACTGCCACTAAGCAGAGAAGTCTCTAAAGTAACTTAGCCTAGAATAAAATCAGCAATTTCATCATCCAGATGAAGTTATTTAAATAATGATACTTTGACTGCACGAAGAAAATTGAGTTGACAAAACAGTAAGACGGATACTTGTTTTTCTTGTCCATTAAGTCAAATCTTTCATGGGCAAAGCCATTAGTCTATTTCTAAGTTTCACTCAGTTGTTATAGATTTAGCATAAGTTATATTCTTTCACCATTTGATGGCCAGACTTGCATTATCAGTAGAGACATCAACATCAGCAAATTAATTTTATTATATGTTTGCTTCTGCAGTTTTTTATAAATATTATAAAATATTGGAAACATTCATGTCATGAAATCTCTACGTACAATCAATTTAGGACCACTCATGATGGTTGTTTTTTTTTGGTTTTTTTTTGCTCAGATGTATTAGTATTTTTCTGTCTACGCATAAAATATTTTATTATTGCATAAAATATTTTATCATTGCTGTGATTAGTATTCGGAAATTTGTCCCTGCAAGATGGCAGACATCATCAGAAGAACTAACACCTCTGCTATACTTTTTGTAGCAAAATGCAGGTCTTTAGCGTTCCTTATATGTGTTTTTCAAGCACTAGAAATCAGCATGTGGGTTTTTAGCACAAATTATAAATTAAATAATCCACACATCCTTGGAAAATGATTGCTGTCATGCTTTTCCGTAGACATGCACTTACTTCAAATTATGCTTCATTAACAAATGTGGAAGACTACATGTTAAAAGTAATGGCATTCTTTAATGCTTTTAGAGGGTGATATGTCAGTTGCTAATGCACTTGCTATAATTTAAATGTTTAGAGAGGACAAAACAGGAGTCTTAATATACTATTGCAAATGAGAACAATGAAGTGTACACAGATGTATTACAAGGGATTTTATTAGGAAAAAAAGTCCAAACTTTTCATTGGGCAGTTAAACTCTGTTGTTCATATGATATTTGTGTATAACTGAACTCATGGTTCCAATATACATGAAACTGAACCATTCCATTCAGCAATATATAAAAACACATGCTTCACTACACTTTCTACAATTTAGGAGAGATGTAAGTTTAGTGAAAAATTTCAAGATATTATGATGTGCTAATGAATATCATTGATACAAGTTAAAGGATTAATTGCTTTCTCTTTATCCAAATTTGAAATAATATGATTTAATATTTTGACGAAAAATGGGGGGAAAAAACCCCTACAGTTTATCAGTTTAAGATGATAGGGGATGAAAGAAATTGGGTAGGTAAACCTTGCTTCCTAAATTTGTATTTTGGTGATTGAGGGACACATGATTCTTGGTGGAGACTGACACATTAGAAGTTGAAAGTGGTTTCTTTCCTACTAAATTTTGCTCACTTTTACTCTAAAGTGTAGCTTTAAATAAACAGGTGTAAAAATTTTGGGTTTCAGGTCTGACACAATAGAAGTTGTCTGTAAAAGGGTGTTGCATTTATTGCCTGTATGGCAATTCTTAGTCATGAAGTATTAAGGTCACTTGAGTATGACTGCAGACTGAATTAGCAGTGAAGTTGGAAAGGGAATCAAAATCTTCTATCCCCTGATCTGTGTCCTGTTCATTGGGCCACAGCATTTTATCCTTGCTCTTGCCATGTGGGAAAACATTTAGGTGTATTAGAAGTTTTTTGTATTGTGCTCTTCATGTTACCCTTTGAGCCTTTGTGATGGGTGGAATTTGTTGGCACTTTGCACTGTCCATATACTTCGTGCAGTGTGATAGCAGTGAAAGCAGAGAAGCTTTATTTCCAACAAAAGAGAAAGAAGTATTCTGCATAATTTCAGTGGAGCACTAACAGAAGTCATAGCCAATATCACAACCCCTTCATCTTTCTTACTTGCCAGCAAAATCAGAATTTAGGAAACCTCACTTGCATTAATGGATTAAATGCTTAAACTGTAACTAAAATGCTTGACTGTTGATGTATACTCAGACTTTCTGAAGTCATTGTCCTGGAAAGGTTATCCTCCCAGGAGAAAGTCATAGGTGCCACTGCATCTGTGCTTTGACCTCAGTGGAGAGGTGAGAAATAACAGCACTTTTTCACCAAATCTTGTGCTTACCTGCTCTTGGGAGAAGCAGAAATGACAGTCAGATCTGCAACAGGGGTGGCAATATCAACTGGTAAGGAATGCTGTTGTGTCTCACCTTGGTCTGACCCTGCTAACACAAGTTATTCTCTGGTTTTAGAAAACAGTAGTTAACAGCTTCAAGATAGCTTTCTAAACCTGCTTTTCAAAAATGCTCATGAGTTTTACATGGTGGGTGGAGATGCAGGATCCCACAGAGTACTGACAGCTATCTAACAGCATGGAGACTAAGCAAGTACAAACCCAGAGTCAAACGAATTTTAAATGTGTGGTATTGATGTAACCTAATATGCCATCCATTTGCTTATAATTTAGATGTGACTGAATCTCAATATAACAGCACAGGGGCTTCAGCAGGATGGATACAATCCAGCCTGTATCCCCTGAAAGTAAAGACAGCATAGATGGAGAAAGGTGAGAGGTCAGGGCAGTCTAGGTATTGAAGCTTGATGGGAAGAGCAGGAGAGTCGGAGAGAAGATAATTCAGATTTCCTTAGACGCATAAATGACCCTGCATTCCCAATTCAGCATAGAGAACACCTCCTTGCCCCAGCACTCAGTGCTTTACAGTACAGCAATGTTTATCCTGGGCATGAAGCAGACTGGGAAATTCTTGTTGGTAATATAGAGGGAAAAACAAGTTCAATGTTGTGTACGTGCTAACTGTGTAACATTTTTTCCTGAAATAATTTCTGATGTGAAGTTTTTCTTTTTGAATTCTAAATTCTCTATGAATAAAGGTTCATTCTACTGTCACCAGAAAATGCTACTTTAAGGCATCAGAGCCTCTTTTTGCACGTTATCTGAATTTTCAAGAAATAATTGTCACTATAGTAGAAATCTTGTCTGCAATATTTTATATGAACACAGCATGACATCTGTCAGCATATATTTTCCTAAGAACTGAGGAAGAGATAGACACAACCAAACTCTCAGTGGAATTCTTTTTGACTCTCTCTACTTATTCTGCCTGTATCTTCTACCTTTGCAGTCTTCCTTCTGTGCACACACCTTAAATAAACCCCAAAACAAAGCAAAACAAACCCCCAAAACCAAACCAAATGAAAAAATTCAGCTAAGAAAAAGAAGCCAACAAAGTCTTAAAGAACAAGAGTAATTTCTGAAATAAAAGGTTTTTAAAAAGTACATGCATATTGTTTGAAAATAAATCTCTGAAAAGGATTTTAACACACACAAAAAAAATCTTTCTTCTTCTGTTTAGAATGGGGTACAATTTAACACCACTTATTTTTATCTCACTGAAATATTACTTCAGTGCTTTAAATCCTCTCATTAAAATTCACAGAGTTTATTAAAAATGCATCATACCTTTCTCCATGGGATCTTCTTAAAGCTTCTGAGGGTCAGAAGAATTTTCTTCTTCTCCCATCATTTTATAATCACAGTGAATTCCCCAAGGAAGTAAGAAGGAAAACTTGTTTATAAATCTGGACAGCAGATAAGGTTTATTTTAGAGGCCTGTGGTTTTTTTTTTTTTTCTCTTTAACTTAATGGAGAAATTGAAATTTTAAATATATTTTATGATCTCTTCTTGATAAATACTCTGACTCTGTCCATATAATTTCGGATTTAATAAATTTCTATTTTATTTTATTTTATTGAATGTATGCACCCTCATTCTGTATACACCCTCATTTGCCCTCAAAGATGTTTGAAATTTAGTGGCATTCTTTATATTAGATCATAAAAATAATTGGATAGAATTATCAAAAGCATATTTTAATATCCATCAAGATAAAAAATAAAAGGGCATTAGTTAAAAGAAGCAGGTAGTGGCAGTGGAAGAACAGCTGCTTACTGTTTACTTTAATTAACAAAGTTTGAAAAGCCAGTGGATAATTTAAGAATAATTAGTTTTGAAAGTAGTTGAATCACTATTTTGATTACCAGTAATTGAATACGGAGATCCCAAAAGGGAAAATGGAAATTACATTTTCAATCAATACTTTTCGTTTTAGCTCTTAAACTAGAAAAAATATGGAATTATGAACAAAATAGTACTGGTGATTGGGTTGTCTGGTAATGTTACTTTCTAAATACCAAAGCTTCAATCATTGTGCTTAAAATCTTGTTTCTAATTCTTCTAAGTTTATTTTTTCATTAAATTAATTAATTTGAGTGAGTTCATTAAAAATAACAGATCTTTTTTAAAATTATCTGTTTTTAAAAGTAATCTGATTTTTTCAGGAACATATAGCCTGGTTATAACCTTTTGTATCCTGGAAAGGCACAGGTACAGTGTACACCAAAGGGTGAAAGTCAAGGCCAAATTCAGGACTGGAAAATTTCAGATTTCTTATATATTATCCATTTCACTTTGAGTAACATAAGTTTCTATAAATAAGATAATTGAGCTCTAAAATTTTTTTCTTTGAGCTTTTCTGTGCTGTGGAACACTTTATCTCACTGTTTGCAGAATTGCATGGGAAGGGAGAGCCATAGGGGATTGCAGGAAGAATAAAGTCTTTCAGGTATCTCAAAGATGTCTTCAACATCTGGGAGCCTTCATGATGTCCATATGTTTTGGAGGCAAAGTACTTTCAGATGAGATAGAGCATATCTAAAGTCTCAGACAGAATGCATCCTGGGGGGCTGAACATCTAAATTACTCAGCCAGGTGTGTGATTTGCCTCAGAGGCCTGGCTAGGTCCAAAATTACACAGAAAGTAGCTTGAGTTCACAATGTTGTCTTGTTTATGCTGTTAGCATCAAGAGTCTTAAGGAGATTCAAAACAGTATCCTTGTATTTTAGATCCTTTTTTTCCTAAATGTAATTGATGAAAGAAAAAGTGAAAGATAGGAATGACAGTATCATAAAACATTAAGTTTTACAATTTCATTCCTTCTTAGCAGGGAAAGTAAAGCCTGAAAGATCAGCCTCATGTTTTCTGACTTTAAGCAAATTCCATTAGATTCACTAAAGCTATTGGGTAATAGCCAGCTTATCAGGGAAGACAATTAGCTTGACTTGCCTTTTTTTGCTGGTTTCTAATGGTGAAAAACATCATTAGGCTGAAGCTATGTTTCTGGTTAAAAGAAGGGCTTTCTGACCATGACCTGATTTTATTTCTAATTATACATGTATATAATCATATTGCCTTTATAAATTGTTCAATTTCATGTTAACAGAAAGTAATTTACAGATATAACTTTGAAGGCACTATTCCTGATCTATAAATGAGGTATCAGAACGTGCATATGGACTATGTTTCTTTTTGTAGGAATTGCCTGAAGGGCTTGATAAATGAGAAGAAGACAGATAGGAGATTGTTCTTCCAGATTTGAAAAACTATATTCTAGAAGTTTTTTTAAAGTACATGTGAAATGTTATTTAATTAGTGTTACTGCCATGTGCTTTCTTGTCTCTTTGAATATTATTTTTTCATTCTTTATTCTACCTCTGCAAGGTTATATGTAGCACAGCAGGAACTTGAGCTTTTTGTCATAATTCTCTCATGTTCATAATCAGTTTTCATCCTTTGTTGATTAAATCATAGAGAATGGAGTGAAAAATCTTCATTTCAAGTTAGAAGCTTTGTCCCAGGTTTAAAAGTCTAGGTTTACATTCTTCAAATGTATGAAGACTAGTAACTAGAAATGGGAAGAACAGCACTTTATAAACTATTATACGTATGTGACAGCTGCCATAAATGTGAGTTACTGCTTCTATATTGCAGATGTTTTCTTTGTTTTGGAAATAACCAGTGTGTTTTCTGTGCTGTGCAAATCGATGTACTGAATTTAGTTTTATAGTTAACTTCTCTTGTGGGAATAATAGATATTCAGTGCTGCTGAAAATGTTGTATTGATTGACTTAAATTGCGATACCTAAAATTAGTGATAGTGTTCATAGAATCATTAAGGTTTCAAAAGACCTCCAAGATCATTAAGTCCAACCTTTGAACACCTCCACGTCAGACAGACCACAGCATTAAGTGCCATGTCCAGTAGTTTTCTGAACACTTCCTGAAGGTGTCTCCACCACTTCCCTGGGCAGTCCGTTACAATTCCTCACAACCATGTCCAACCTGAACCTCCCTGGCACAGTTTGAGTCCATTTCTTCTTATCTTGTTGCTATTTGTGTGAGAGAAAAGGCTGAAACCTGCTTGGCTACAGCCTTCTTTGTGGTAGTTATAGAGAGCGATAAGGTTTCTGCTGAGCCTCCTTTTCTCTGGGCTAAATCACCCCAGCTCCCTCAGCAACTCCTTGTAGGACATACTCTCTAGACCCTTCATTATCTTTGTTGTCTTTCTCTGTTCTCTCTCCAGCACCTTAATGTATTTCTTGTAGTGAGTGACCCAGAACTGGACACAGCACTCAAGGTGTGACCTCACCAGTGCTGAATACAGGAGGGCAATCACTGCCCTTGTCCTCTTGATCACACTATTTTTGATACGGGCCAGGATGTCATTGCCCTTCTTGGCCAGCTGGGCACACTGCTGGCTTGTGTTCAGCTGATTGCTGACCAACACCCCCCGTGTCCTTTTCTGCTGCTAGCATCTTTCTATATTTGAATGCTGTAGGGAAATTATTAAATATCTGGAGTCTTAACAAACTCAAGATTTACTTGGTTGTGGAGTATCAACTTGTATTCAATAAGAAGGCAAGTCTGTTGTTTTATTCATCTTTGTGAACTGATCAGCTGTTCTACTCTGCTCTTCTTGCTGGAAGAGCTGTCTTTGTTACTGTAAGAGTATATAATATAATATAATAATCCATAGATTAGGCAAGCGGTTCACATTTGTTATCCTAGCATACTTGCTTTGCCATTCTTGTCTTCTCTCCTGTCTTACTTGTTCTTTCTTGATATATGCTTTTAGCATGTTCCCTTTATTTACTCCATAATTTGACTCTAATCACCCTGTTGCCCTCTACAGTTCTATGGTTGCCCCAACTAAACAGTCCCCAATTTTTATTGTCAAGGAATAAAGGTAACCTTCCTGATCCTCCTCTTTCTCCATCCTATGTTTGGTTATCTTCACCTTTACTGACTTGCGAGTTCAAGTTTGCATACACACTTCTACCCTCATAAATAGGGAACAACAGCAATTTGCATATAAAAAAAATCATATAGGGATTTAGCTTTGTTTATTGCCATTAATCTAGATAAGCTGTCATTTAAGAAATTCCTCTTTTGTGAAAAATATCTGATTCCTAAAATTTAACGTTCTATGCTCTCTTTCACAGTCCAAACACTCCTTGAAGTAAAACCCATCTTCTAAAGTTACTAAACATCATCATATTACACTTGATTACCCTTTTCATTCTCCCAGCAATATGCTTCTTCTGTCTGTATCCGCCTTTTTGCATCTCTTAGCTAGATTATTTTTTCGAAAGGTCTAAAGTTAAAGGTAATAGATCTTTAAAAAACATTGCCTTTCAAGTAATAAAAAAATTATTAAATTGTCATAGTTGCTGAGCTATCATTGCCAAGAAGGAGGCATACACATGGATAGGTTAGAATGAAAGCATTAAACAGGAGTCAATTATAAAAATTATAAAAATAAGTAAGAGAAAACAGTCCTACCATCCTGGGATGCAGTTTAAACATTTGGTTAGCTGGAAAATTCTATGTTTCTTTGCCAACTGTAAAAAAAAAAGACTATTATGTGCAATTCATAGCTTGGGTAGGCTAGACCCCAGATTGCCTGAACACATCAGTGCCTGCTGTCATGTTCTGCTGCCTTATTAAGATTTATATTATGTAAGGTCTATCATGCATGGTCTTCCTACTAAAGTCATGGTCAAACTTCAGTAATACCACTATTATTCCTCTAAGTATCAAAATTTATTTCTGGGTCCCAAGTGTTCTGTTTGAGCTCCATGTAATTTTTTTTTTTTTTCTGTAGTTAATTTCAGTATTTATATCTCAGAACAGGAGTGTTGCTAACTAAATCAATTTTTGTTTGATAACTTCAGAAAACAAAATGTTTTCCAGAAGAAAAGATTCAGGACTGGAATATTTAAATAATTCGTACTGAAGAAATCTCAATTTTTCAGTGAAATAAGACATAATGAATTCTGATAGATGTTCAGCATTTGTTATTGGATAATAGCACTGGCTGGAAATGTGTTTGTCTTGCTCCTGTGGCTGCTATGGATGCTGGGGTTAGCAAATTTAATAACTTCAACCCACCATTAAGGCAGAGCGGAAAAGTAATTTAGACCTGTGATATGAAAGTAGATGCTAATACATCAGCACCCCAGGAAACCTGGGAAGAGACATTTCCAGAAAGGTGTCAGTTGATGGAAGTTGTGTAAACCTTTGCTTGCAACACAAACCAAGAACATGGAAACAGTTATGAAAAATTGCAGGATTCAGCAAGGTGAAAAACCACATTTGCTTAGTATTCACAGGGTGGTGTCTTCTTTGTTTATTGATGATTCTAGAATCACTTGAATACCTATAATAAATTTTAAATTAATTTCTAAAATTATGCCCCAAAGTCACAATCCAATCCATCTCTGTACAGTCACTATCTGAAAAATATATGTACCTTAACTATAATTTGAAGCTCTAGCTTAATTTGAATGTTTTGTTCATGTCTGGAGTTCTCTAGTTCAAAATAGGTGCAAAACAATAGCCTCACTGATATCTTTTTAATCTCTTGCATGAATGCCATTAATAAAATGAACGTGAATCATAGAAATGTCAGGTTTATAATTCAATTTTTATGGATTCAATTCCTTTTTATCAGAGATGGAGGTAGAATCAAACCTGAGTGATTTGCTCAAATTCCAGCCTGTCACAATCACCCCATTATCAGGGAGCTGAGAGTCTTGTTTGTGTTGCCTAAGCACAAACATCATCTAATAATTTTGTAGTTCTGTAAATGCTTGGCCAAATCAATAGAGCATTTTCTAGGATAGGTTTCATTTTTCCTCACGGTCTTACATGTCACTGCCATATAGCTGTCGTCTACATCACTTTTGTTTTTAAGAAAGTTTGTACATTCTTGTTTCCAGTTCCACTAATGATTTTGCCAGCAAGACAGTTGTTGTTCTGCTAGGAAGGTGTGATTCAATATTGATGTTTGTTTATGAAACTTTTTTTTTTCCACTGAATGAAGAAGGGAATGCTTAAGCACTGGATATGTTTAAATATAAAAATCACTAAGCTGCTGAATAGTACTTTGGGTTTGAAAATTATAGTTCTGCCTACACTATCATGTGAAAAAATGTATTTGCTATATTACCACAGCCAGCTTTAAGGCTTTCATTGTGAGAAAAATATATCCATGTTAGTGAAATTATTAATAAATTATAAGAATATTGATATCACATCTTTCATAAATATGTGAAGCTTTAAGCATTAACAATATTGGGTTAATGTTTCCCATTCTTGAAGTAGGAATTCACTGTGCTAACCAAATGATGAAATGAAAAGGAGTTTTGAGAAAGCACTTCCAGTTCTCTCCAGTATAACAAAGTGGACCCTTGTCATCTCCCCCTGGATGTTTCTGAGCATGCAGTCTTCTATGGATGACCACTGAAGGGTCAAAAAAATAATCTTGAAAATAAATAAAAAATCCAAATCTGGATGAACTCAGTTCAAACTGTTCTCCACGTTTAGTGTTTTCTTTGACTAAAGCCTAGCTTGTAAGAAACAGTAAGTGTAAAAGCTTTTGTGGAATTTAGGCTCCGTGAATTTGATCAGAGCTGTCTACCTTGGTGTTGTATGTTCTTGATATAGCAAGAGTCTTAGCAAAACAACAAAAAAAGTGTGCTAAAAGACTATCTATCACAACTTTCATCTTCCTCTGTGGACCCTGGACTTATTTAAGCTTCTCCATGTATTTCAAGATGATGAAGACATCCCTACAGAGCTTAACATTCAAAGACTACTGCAAGTATGTGTCTTACCATTTTAAATGTAACTCCCATAAATTCCTGTTACACTGTGTAGGCTTTTCAGTTATGAGGAGATAAGTTTCAAGACTCATCCCCATGCTCAGTTGCCTAGCTATGTTAACATGTCTTGATGTATGCAACAGAATTCAAAATACCAACCTACAAGATTCAAAATTTAAATGCCATTTGAAACTGAGAATTACTCAGAATGATAAAATTCCCTTATTAGAAATGACATCAATAATTAGGGTAATAATCTGTGTCTAAAAAAAACTTACAGAAAAGATTTTACTTCATTATTTCACAAGTTTTATTTAACAAATGTTAGCTGATAATTTTCACTTCCTCTATTGAGCAACTGATACTTTAGTAGCTTTTTTGTTACTGTACAATGATATAAAGAGTTTGGGTGTTCTGAACATCCCCATGCAGGTGATGTGACTGTTTATTGGTTGAATGGCTTGTCTCAACACAGAACAGAGGCACAGCCTGGGGACATAAAATGACATGTGGTAAGAACCATCATATTTTTTCTATTAAGTGTCTGAGGTGCAACAGAGGGAACATTTTATTCTGGCTTTCCATCCCCTAACATTCTTCTTAAGTAATTTTAAAGATTCCAAGTATCTCATGTATTTCCAGAGAAGATACACTGAACAAAGGTTGACATTTTCCCAGGGTGAAATGGGAATAAGCTTTGTTCAACCAAACGGTAGTCTAAACATGGAAGTAAAATTCCTTATTTCTACCACAGCTCTTCAGCCTAGAGCTAAGCTGGGCTCAACTTGGAAACTCTGTTCTAAGGTGTGTAAAGGTATGTATAGACCTTTTGGTCTTCGTTATCAGAGCAATTAACGAGCAAGCCTTTGCTTTTTGTTTGACTGGTATAGATAGATGCTGGCTACCACTTATAGGTACCATGATATAGATACATTCAAAGAAGTATCCTAAAAGGGTAATTCAGGGGCTTAATCACATTAATTAATATTTTGGACATTTCTTCCAATGCATAATAGTCAGCGTAGAAGACAAGTGTCTGCATTTACACCACATCTGAAGTAGACATCCTAAATTTCCTTCTAATGTAAACCTGTGGTATTATAAAGTAATAATGACATTTTAGAAGTAGCTGTTGTATTTTTTTGATATATATTGCCCCATATAACAACCTTACATACCTGAAACTTCCTTAGCAGTGAGATACTACATTGAAAGATCATTTTGACTAATGCAGGTGACCAGAGCTAGATCACAAATTCTGAAATCTCTTAATGTGCTCTGCATTGCTATGTCTCTTGTATAACTCCTCTTTCTCTAATTATTTGGTTTGTAGGACTTCAAAAAAAAAAAAAAAGGCTAAATATTGAAATCAGATTATGATCAATTAAAAAGCATCAAAATGAAAACTGGAGGGGAATAAAGAGAGTAGGACAGAGAGGAAGACAATATATTAGATTACTTACAGCAAGAACAAAAAGGCCTGATCTGTCTCTCCTTTTACTCCCTTTCCTGAATAATTAAAATGGTAAAATATAACAATCAAAATGTTATATCAACTATCTGAATTAAAGTGGCTAAAAAAAAAAATCTTGGTGTACTCAGTATAAGCAAACTATTAAACTGAGAAGGGTGTTTGAAAGTCACTGTGTTTATTAATCTAAAATATTGCTGAATGTTAGCTCTCTGTTTTGTATCAAATTTATTTAACTTGGCATTATTTTCCAAGGACCAGGTATCAGATTTAGCTTAAACTCATAAATCTATCATTTATTATAATTTAAAAAGCTAGATTTCAAAGTTATGACATCATTTGGGAACTTGGTGATTTAAACTGGTATTATTTTGCTTCACTCCATTGATCCTTCCAAGACTTTTCCTAGTTGAGTGTGAAATAAGCTTAAAATAATGTATAGGAGCACTGCAGAAGGGCTTCTTATTTCCTAATAGTAAAACAGCAGTAAAATTGTAAAAATTTCTTCCTCTGTAATAGGTTACGTCATGTGTTAAATTAGGTGTGAAAGAAATGTTGCAGGATATATAATTAGAATATAATTACTTCAGTGCACGCCTGTCTAAAACTTTGCCTTTAGTATTTGCTTTTAGTGATGTGTGTGGATATACCTAGTCTAATAATCTGCTTTTTCCTCATAATTGGATCTCCTGCAGCCTAAAATACAGTACATTTTCTATTAACCTTTCCTAAGCTAGAAGGTAATATGGACATGCATGATGAAAGCCTATTTCTACTGCTTTAGGTGAAGTCCATTGCTTTTGCTGAACACTGAAAATAACTGCTACTTTGCCTCGATATTAAAATTGAAAAGTGCATGCGGAACACAGGATAAGGACCTTCTCAGGCGGAAGGGTGCAGATGGGTTTTGAAGGACATGAGAACACTTCTGTGTTCAAGAGCAAATAGACAAAACATTTTGAAGTGATGCAGTTCAGAGAATTCTGAAATTCCAAATATCAGACAAAACAATAAAGGACTGACTGTTGCTATAAAGCCCAGTAGCAAAGCGTATGAGGCAACATTTCATGCTTACAATTAAAACTGGAAGTGTATATCTCTCCAATTAAGTCAGTAGTAAGGGTTTGGGACAGTGTACCGTTTGTCACCATTGATTCCAATTAAACTCAGAGATTCTCATTGTAAAGAATGGTGTGTAATCTATGAGCAATTAAGAGAAGAAGGCCTTGAAAGTAACTTCTTGTAGTAAATCTGCTATTGGAATGGCCCAGGCACATAGTCATTAAACCACTTACAGTACTGATAACATACTGCAGGTAACACCATTTGTTGCCCTTTTAGCCTGGACTGAAGTGCAAATAGCTTTAGGTTTAACTTAAATTCCTGGAACAAGAAGCAATATCTGCCTGTAAATCTTGCATGGTCTGGATGTTGCATGTTTGTTCCCTATAACCAGCTACTGTGACTCCAGTCTTTATTAGTAGTAGCTTAGAAAAGACAAATCAGGTCCTTAAGGATCACGTAAAGTTAAAGTTATTAAAGGCAGAAAAGATGTCAATACAGGGAGTGCCAGAGGTGAATTTAAGGACAACAGTAGCAGAAAGTGGAAATATTAATTTGCCCTTAGGTGCTGTAATTAGATTTTCTTCCATGACTGAGGAAAGGAAATACAGGTCAAATGAACTTCTGGCAAGTGTCATGCATGCAAACATGATTTACATAATAATTTAAGGTTGTGTTGTCAAACACAATACCTCTTTGAAAGGTGTCTTGTCACTTTGACGAGTCTTTGTAATGCCGCCTGTGTGCAATCTTGTTCAATTAATATATTCCTTTTCTTTCTTTCTTTTTTTTAATTACTTCACTAACACCTAATTAATCTTGTTCTTGATTTTGTTTGTTGGAATTTGTACCTACCACGTCGGAAGCTGTTTCGTCTTAAATGTGTAAATGTTTCCTCAGGTAAAATACACACATATGGAAAATATAAATATATGTATTTATCAATATATATGGGATTTATTGTCTAGTCACTATAATTATCCAAGTTAATTTAGGAAGTCATTCTGCAAAATATTGTTGCATAACTAGAGACTAAATAATGCCTGGAAAACCACAGTGCTGTGTGTATGCCTGGACACTTGTATCTTTTCTGTTTTCTGAAGTCTATATTGTTTTTCATGTTGCAACACTATGTAGCCTTTAAATAAGATTCCTGTGTATAATATACCTGCCCTAGTTGTTACACTCAAAATCTTGCTGTGGAGAAAAAGGAGGACATACCTCACATATGAAACAAGAAATTTATTGCTCATTTCCTTAAAATCCTAAGATTTTACTAAAGTAAAACAAAGTTATAATTAGTCCACTTGAAATTATAGTAACAGTTACAGTCCAAATTAACATCCAACAGATCCCGTTGGTAATATGATTTGTTGTATCAAACCTTCCAAATAAGTTCCTTTTTTTTTTTTTTTTTTTTTTTTTCCCCCCAGGTGTTATGGCCTTTGTTTTGTGGCATCTCTGATCCTAAAGGATCAAGAAGGTTGAAGCCAATGATGAATTTTTTCCTCCTCTTTGTAGGAGTATATGTATTTTTCCTTGTCATTCTAATGTCTACTTGGGCTATTTTAGTATTTTCTAACATGATTTACATCTTGCTTTTTTTCCCACTGTTGTGCAGCTCCATTTTATACCCTAATTTACAATACACCATATGTTTTAGGTAGGTGAGATACTTATTCTTTGTTTGGGGATTTTCCTTGTTATCCTATAGCAGTTTTTTGCCCACATCTGAAGTCTAAATTTCATTGACGGATGACTCGTGAGCTGCTTAGAGTCTTGGGGTCTCCACCCTTTGTCAGTGTTTTTCAGATCATCTTTTTACACATAACAGAAGATATTTTTTCTTAATATTCCCAGACCCTCAAGCTACAAAGGCAATAACAATTTTGTCTTATGAAAAATTCTGATTATAAGTACCAGTGGAATTTATACGCTATTTGGGAAATATGCTTTTTTCTCACACATTGTAAAGAGGATTTTTTTTGTTGGTAGATTCCTTATTGGACTGGTGATAAAATTATTGCTGAACACCCAGAAAGATTTTACTTCCACAATCACATAAAAAAAAAAATCTCTGGAAATTTGAAAAACAAAAAAGGAGACCTGGAATTTTTAATATCCTGCTACTAAAAATACTTATGCATGTTTAGATAGCAGTCTGAAAATGACATTACATACAGAAAATTGACTTGAAATAGGTCATGGGCAAATCAAGTCCTCCCTGCTTCAGAGAAATTACTGTTTGGTTTGGTATTTTCTCTGGTAGATTAATTGTGTTTGCATACCCTTAAACAGGGTCATGGTGCTGGAGGTAAAAAGTATGTGTGGTTTCTCTGTAAGGTATTCTTTAACTGGAAAATGAGAATTATGTGTGTTGACAGATTTATGTGGATTCTGCCTTATAGCATATGGTGGTGCTGATAAGAACTTGTAATAGTCTGTCTAAAGACCTCATATCTTTGCAATGTGCAGTGCTAAGTGCCTGACATCCCATGCTCATTTTGATCTTCGTAGGAAAAAAAGTGAAATACAACACTGGAACTTGAATGATGGAATTCATGACACTCAGTGGCTTCTCCTGAACAAAACTGATGGGGGTGAAAAAAAACCTGCCACAACAAACTGCTTCAGTTACTTTTTCCAGTGTCTTCTGTTGTGCCAAAATAAAATGTCTTGATTTAAGTAGAGAGAATCGATTTATGCCTCAAGTAAAATTATTTATGATAATGTTTTTTAGGTATCTTTGGTTTAGGGACTAAAATTTTCCTGGTGTCTCTCGTGCTTTCAGAATATAATTAAACTAATAATGGCCAGTCTTCGCGAACGAAGAACCGGGGAAGGTCTTTACACCTTCCAGCCTGCGCATTGGATTTTTTAGGTGAGACACAGTGTGCGCGGAACTGAGCCCACCCTTTAATCCTGAGGTTCATCTGCCGGGGCCAAACGAGCTTGGACGGTGGCAGCGAGGTCCTCAGGATGTAGATGGATTGCCTTACAGGGCTAATGAGCTCCATCTGCCCGGGGAGTGTCCCCGACCGGGAATCAAACCTGGGCCTCGGCAGTGACAGCGCCGCATCCTTAACCTCTAGACCACCAGGGGCTCCCAATTACACTAATAGTACAGCTTTGTCTTGCATAGCAATTTGTGTGCATGTACCGGTGTAGCTTACCTATTCCTCCTCTAAGGAGGGCATTCAGAAGCAACTCTATTTAAAATGTAGGCCAAGAAATTTCAGGCTTGATTCGGAAATGTTTGGCACTCATCAACAGTGCTAAACTTCAAACATTAATCCCTTATACTGTTACTGCACAGTCATGCCAAATGTTGTAGGTAAGGGACTGTCAGCAGTTTTAGTTTAAATGTTGATGTTTTGAAGTTATGACTTATCCATTGGAGGGGACAGAGTGGAACAAATGGTGCAGGCTATTGATCTGCCCCTTTGGAAACTTAGAAATGCCTCTTAGAAAGGTATGACTGTTTAGAAGCTGTGGAAACAATTCATGCATGCAGCTTGCATGGCTTTTTTTCTGGAAGCATGAGCAGGAGGAGGACTGTGTGGTAGTTATGGGTCAAGTGGATGTCAGCTAGGGAATACACTCCAAAGAATGCAAAGAATAGTCTGATTATTTTTGTTTTAACATTAAAAAGGGTAGAGCATACCAGAAAGGAAAATTTTAGTAGTATTTAAAGGCAATAATTTGGATGACATATGATTTATCAGTTTATCGTTTTCAGTGTAGGAATCTCTCAACTTAGTTGAAGGAAATAATTTCAAGTATATCTACATTGATTGTTAGTCTGGACATGAAGATATTAGATAATATTGAAGCTGCCAGAATGTCTTTTGTAAGAATAGTTTAATATACTAAGGGAGTCAATGCTGTTTTAAGGGTTCATTTTGGCTTGTTTACAGGAACTGGTAGTAAGTAAGGAGAAACACATTTATACCTTGTGTTTGATATACACAGTCATGCTACCTATTACCCCTTTCGATTACTTGTCTATATCCTTTTCTGCATTTAGTTTATGTGACACAATTATTTCTGAATTATATTATGCATGATAGCTTTTAATAATTTTAGAGGTAGTAAAAGCATACATGCTTTGAAAAACCTAATAACTTTTGTATATTTGTTGCAAGGTACTGATGTGCCAAGGACTACACAAAAAGATAGTCAAAATGCAGGAAACAGAGCTTTTTTAAGATAATAATCGAAAAGTAACAGCCTCAATAGAGAAAAATTCAGATATTCCAAAGCATGATCCATGATAAGTTGAATAGGGAGCTTTAAAACTCTGTATAGAGTGCCCTTCTCAGTCATTTAAACCTTGCAATGGTTACTTTAGTCAGTTTCATCTCACTAACATGTTATTTAAAACAGGGTCACCAATAGGACATGTTGGTTTACAGTTGGTATATTCATCATACCAAATGCAGAGGTAACACAAATCTGTATGAAGTTCACACATCATTGTCATTAGTTGCATTTTCATTTTAAGATCCAGCTAGCTAGCTTGAAACCACCCTCAAGCCCAAGTGACTCTTTTCTGTTGGTACTTCAATAAGGCCCATACTCAAATGCAGACAGGCAAGTTAATGTGCAGGTTTGAGACAATTTCCTTGCACTGGCTACATCTGCCATCACGTGTGCCACAGCAGTCCTTCCTATACAGTTCTTGGCACTATATGTTGGAAGGTCAGACTGATACTCCAGTGGGTTCCCCAAACGGGAAAAAGTTGTGCTTTCTCTCTATGACAGTGTGGGCGGTCCGAGCCTGGGTAGGCAGTCAGGTCAGGGAGCATGGTACAGGTTGCTCAGCTCACAGGCTTCACTGTTTCAAAGGACAGTTGTAGAGAGAGCATCTGTCTTGGAGTGCCATAGCAATACTCAGTTTTCCAGTGGAGGGAGCACCTTTCACATTTACTTAATACCAAAAGGTATATGACAGATTTCATCATCTTTAGGTCTGTGTGTTTCTAATTCTTCTTCTTGTGTGAATGGGTATTTTTATTTCATTGACTGTTTCAGGCAATAAGGAGTGCCAATGCTCAATGGCTCTTTCTAGCTGTGACAGAAGGGCAGAAGCAGTGATGAGTGGAGCCAGCACAGAGAAACAGAAATATTAATTCAACTTCCTTTTTTGTGACACAGGACTTTGTTTTCCCATAGTCCTAGAGTGGTGCAAGGGCCTGTGCCAATTCCAGTTGTGGGAAACATTCTCTTGCAATAGAGCAGGTGTTTTTCTGAGGACACTGATTCAAGAAAAAGGAAATTGAAAGTAAGGAGATACAGGTTGTGAAGTGAATTATCAGGATGTTGTTTTAAACGAGGTCTGATATAGTAGAGAAAGCAGATAGCTGTATGTGTCTACATACAGGGACTGTAATATGCTTGAATATATCTAGTATCACATGGGAATTCAGCAAGTGAGGAATATGGTAGCATTCAATTATTTCCTATCCCCATATCCTTTAATCTTTACTATTACCATTGTGGTAGACATGATGATGGAGAGTATTGGGCTGAAACTCGTGGGGAAAAAGCCCAAAACAGTAAAACCTTTCCTATTTTAAGATATGTGTTTTGTTTTGCACAAGAATAAATTGAATACACTGTTACTGGAGTTTAAATAAGACCATAAACACTCTGCTCTGTATGTAAAATGAAGCAGTTGATTTAGTTTATAATGATACAAACAAGAAAAGCTACTGTAAAATATATGTGATTTTCTAAAGTATGAATTTAGGGTTGGGAAAATACACAGAATCTGATGTAAAAAGAGGCAGGAGAATAATTAAAAAAATGGTACACTAATTTATTTAAAACTCAAGAGTCTACTTTCCAGTATAAACAAATACATTCCATGAAATACCATCTTTAAAGGTAACTGAAGATACTAACTGATACAAGCTTCAGACAAGGCAAAATATTCATGCCTCTTCCAATTCCTTGCCTGCAGGAATATGCTTTGTGCCAGACATAGCTAATTTTCCACTAGAAATCCATGTGGGACTGCCAGCTGGGAGCAGGGGGGATGAAAACTCTGCATGTATGTGCCTTGAACTGCTGGAAATATGATTCTTTGCATTTAGATGTCAAAAAAATTGCTACTTGTTTATTGTCAAATTAAATGCCCTCAGACTAAGAGCTCATCTATAATTGAAAGTTATTTTTAAAGCAAACTTCAGCAACCTCTCTGTCTGCTCTTACCCCCCATTTTTAATGTCCTGAGATGGCCTGAAAGCATGTTGCTACACTAAAGAGATTTCAAACTTATGTGTTTTCAAGTAACTATAGAGTATGCTGAAATATTTCATCTCATGAGATGAATTTGAGATCAAGTTTAGTAGCTCTCAACTATTTTCTTACACACACAAACACACACACACACAAAAGAGTGGGGAAAAAAAGACTATTACAGAATCATGGAGTAATTTAGGTCGAAAAGGAACTCTGAAGGTCGTTTGGTCCAAGTCCTGCTGAGAGCACAGGTCTACGTTGTTAGCTGAAATTATTTAAACAAAATTAGCTCAACACAACTGAACGGCAGGAGACATTTTTTTCCCCCCTCAAGTATCTGGGGAGGGTCTGAAGGTTTACAGATCAGATGCAGCCCTGATACAAACACAGACATCTAGATTTGGGTACTGAAATGGGTGATGCTTGTCTGAAATGTTGTTAATGCAAGAAAATAAAGTTTTTATTTCTTCCTTACTGTCCCTGCAGAAGTCATGTCTCTTTTTTTCCTGTATTTCTCTGATAGTGCATAGAACACAAACTCATGAAAGTTTCTGGTAAGTGGAAGTCTATTAGACTCTTGTTTCCACTTTACAAGTGGCCGTGGCCCACAGTGGAATCCAGAAGCATCTGAAAAATTGCATTAAGTAATCCATCTAATTAGTTAGATCATCAGATAAGAAAAGGCATATGATGTACTTGATCATTCAGTGAAAGCTTATATTTATTAAATGGACTACCACTGTCCTCCACAGTAATTCCCCTTAACTTAAGGGTTCTTTTGATGGAATTGACCCTTCTTTCGTGCTTTTATTTTATGGTTTAATGGTCCATTACATCTGCTTAGCTCCTAGAAATTCTTAGTGCATCACTCTAACATTCAGATTCAAGAGCTAGGATGCTCAATATCTCCCAAGCCTGCTATAGAAATTACAACTATAGCTCTATGAATTGAAGTATTAAAGCTGCTTGGGGTTTAAAGGCTGCTTCCCGGAACCTTTGACTCTTTGGCTGCTTCTGGTGATTTTATGTGCACAGCAACATGGAACAAGCACAGTTTTTTGGCATGAAGGCATCTCCACCAGCTTTTGAGTGATTGAAAGAGATACGAAAAGAGAAAAGTTGTACAAAATAAAAAGAAAAGAGTAAACTATCCAATTAGTTTCTAAAAAAATAATAATAAAAAGGTTGTTAAATCTATCACTTCAGGCTTTTCAAAACATCTTGATTTAAAGGATTATACATGCTTTAGCAGCCTTATATGATTGCCTAATTGAAATGAAAATAAATCTAGCTGATTTGAGCAACTTAATTTTCTTTAAAGAAAATCAAACAAAAAAAGTTTTCGAATTTCTGCTATAACTTCTGAAATTTAATTTAATTTTATTAAATTTAATTTTTTCACTTACTTCTTGCAGTTTTATGATGCTATAATTCAAAAGCAGCCTACCTGGTCTAGCCTATTATATTGAGCTAGATGATTCCACTTGATAATGGAACCTCAGCAAACAAAGAACCCCTGAAAAATTCAGGCAAAACAAATAAGATCAATGAGAGAGGTGGAAAATAATTCTATAAAAGCACGATTTATTAGTAATGGAGTTGGGGAAATGGGAAAAACAGATGAGCTGTCGTCAGGGAAAAAAAAAAAAAAAGAAAGAAAATCAAATCCAAAAACCCACCAGAACAATTTTCAGTATATATTCCTAAAATCTCTAGCATGAGTATCTGGATAAATTACATGGACTAAGTGAAAATTCTCATTTTTGTAAATTATTGAGTATGTAAGTATTTTTCTTTTAAATTTTATCCTAGTCTACTTTGATAGTAACTTGCTGAAACTTTTACTTTCCATTGCAATAGATCAGAGATGTACAATAGCTGAGAGATTCTGTTTAACAGGTCTGCTAATGAGACAGCATCTGCTAAACACTGTTACATGACTATTTTTGATCATATGACTATCCATGATCATTTTGTTTTGCATTATGAGGGTGACAGTATAAAATAATTCAACATCTTCACCTTCTCAAAGGAAGGATTTCCTGAGAGTGCACAAGACCATTCACTTCTTTTTTTCCAGAAAATAAAACCTTTAGTTGAACACCAGAGTTAGACTGAGGAGTTAAAAGCAGTGGAAAAGAGTCATCGGGCTTAATTTTTGTTTCTGTGATCTGAAATTGAAAGGAGGGGTCAACAGAAACAGAAGAGAAGGGTTGCAGTCTGTCTTTTGGTTTGGGGAATATCTGGATCCAGAAATTTGATATTTAACTTTAAACCAATTTTTAACACAACAGGACAAAGTTTCCTTCTTCCTGCTCCTTTCTTGCCAGGCACAGGTCTTATAAAGCACTTTCCTTTTTTCTTTTCACTGTGTCAGTATTTAATTTTGTGGCCAGCATAAAGTTACAACTCATTAAATACCACGTACTTAGCATTCATCATGAAATGTCTTTCTTCGCATTACCAACATAATGAGACAAGCAAAACTCCAAACTGTAGATCAATTGGAAGAGACCTTATTTGTAACATATGAAGCTACATGTGTTTCAACATTCATAAAAAAACCACAAAATGCTAAATATTTTTGTTTTGGTTTTGTTAATGTATGATGAATTCAATGAATCTACTCAATGAATTCAAAATAGGTTCATTTCATTCACTGAATCTAAATTTTCCTTGTTACAGCTTCTCTGTCACTTCCTTCCTATTCTCTTTTTATATGTCTTGTTATGTCCTAGTAATGGAATACCATTACCCCTTAGGGTCTTTTTTTTTTGTGTGGTTGTTGAGTTTTTGCCCTAAGTCACCTTCCTTTCTTTCTTAGACCAGGCCCACAAAAGAAAATCAGGACTAGAAGGGACTTTATAGATCTCCGTGAATGGTGCTTGCAATATTTTCATAAGTATATCAAAGCCCATCTCAGGAGTACTTTTTACATTGCCATTCCTTTCTGCCCTAGCTCCCTCTGAAAAGCTGCTTGAGGGTTTCTGATAAGTTCCCCTTAACAGTTTATTTATAACTGTATTTATGCCAAGAAGTTTCTCTCTTGAAGTAACCATTCTTCCTCCTCAGTGTATATCTCCTTAAGTATTATACAAAGAAGAGTTAAATTGTACTTTAGCCTTCATTTTGGTCAATGAAAAAATCTAGAGGTCTTTTAGTCCTTTGCTATGATAGCCTGTTCATTTTCCTTCCCATTTTAATAGCTCTCACTTAGTTATCTTCCTTTTTATTTAATGTGTCTTAAGTTTGTCTGTCACCATGTTCTTAATGATGATATGCCAGTATTGCATTTACCTTTTAGGTAGTTGTATCACATTATTATTCTATTACTTAACCTATAATCAGCAAATATGATCAGGTCCTTCTGCTTTCATGTGGTGGGAATGTTATACCATTCACTGTTACCCTCTGTGCTTGACCCTGTGAGCCAATTGCTCACCAACCACATGATGTGTTTATCCAGCTGTGTGCTGTTTCTATGTCCAGAAAAATACTATAAGAGACAGTATCAAAAGCTTTACTGAAATCCAAAAAGATGACACCAACTGGCTTCCCCTGATCTACTAGGTGGGTCAGCTTGTCATAAAAGCAAATCAGTTGGATAAACAGGACTTTTCTCTCATGAAGCCGTGCTGGCTGTGATCAATGAATGTGTTGTCTTTCAGGTGTTTTTCAATGTCTCCCAGAATTGTCTTCTCCATAACTTTAACAGGCACTGAAGTGAGACTGACAGGCCTGTAGTTTCCAGAGTCCTCCTTTTTGCCTTTCTTGAAAATTCAAACAATGTTGGCCAGATTCTAGTAAGCTGGGAACTATCTGGATTCCCAAGACCACTCAAAAACCATTGAAAGAGGCTTTGAGATGACATCAGCCAGTTCTTTGAGGATTCTGGCATGAATCTCATCAGGCCCTATAGATTTGTAGGGATCCAGCTGGAACAGCAGATCCCACAGGATTTCAGGATTGACTGGGAGTCATTCTCTCTGTTGTGGTCCTCCAGCTCAGGACACTGAGGCCCCCTTGGTCCTGTGTTGAAGACAGAGGCAAAGAAAGCATTAAACATTTCTGCCTCTACTCTCTCCCTGTTTGTGACGTGACCATCCTCATCCTGTAATGGGTCAATTACATTTCTATACTGCCTATTGTCAGTAATGTATTTGAAAAAAACTCTTTTTATTGTCCCCCACATTTCTGGCAGCTTCACCTCCATCTGAGCTTTGGTCACATAAATTTTTTCCCTACAGTGGCAGGCAGCATTTCTGAATTCTTCCCATCACTGGACCTTGCTTCCACTGAGCATACACCTTCCTTTTTTGCCTTATTTCCAAGAGAAGATCCCTGTTTAACCAAGCCAGCCATCTGCCTTGCCTGCTTGATTTCTGACATTTCAGAACTGCATGCTCCTGCACCCTTAGGATGTGATGTTTAAAAAGTGACCAGCACTGACGGTCCCTGAGCATCCTGAAGTCTGCTCTTCTCATGTCCAGAGCTGAGGTTTTGCAGACACTTTTCCATCAGTCAACAGAGATTTTCAACTTGATCACCTCATGATTTCCGTGGCCAAGATGACCATGAATCTCCACTCATGAGATCCGCTCTGTTGACAAGCAACAGATCAAGGAGGGCATCTTTCCAAGTTGGCTCCCTTAAGACCTGTTCTATAAAGTTGTAATCCATGTTTTTTAGGAATCTTCTGTCCCGCATTGTTCCAGCTGTGCGATGCTCCCAGGTAGTTTCTGGCAAGTTGAAGTCCCCCATAAGGACAAGGGCAGTTGACTTGGAAGTGTCTCTTAGTTCTTCAAAAAATAATTTGTTTGTGCCATTGTCCTGGCTGGGAAGTCTGTGGGAGACTCCCACAATGACATCCATTTCTGTCTTTGCCCCTTGTTTCTTACCCAGAGGGTCTTGACTGTGCCAGCACCAGCTGTGAGCTCCATATATTCCAACCCTTCTATTACATGCAGTGCCCTTCCACCTCTTCTAGTCTACCTATCCCTCCTGAAGAGCCTGTAAATGTCCAGCAGGGCGCTCCAGCCACAGGGCTCTTCTCACCAGGTTTCATTTACGCCAATGATGTCAAATCTCTGGGACTGGGCCAAAGCATTGAACTCCTCTTGTTTGTTTGTTCCACGTGCTCAGTGCATTGGTGTAGAAACATTTCAGTTGTGGCAGATTGTAGCCAACACCTCAGGAAGAAGATTTAGGGATCCCATTAGAGCTCATTTATAGTTTGCAGTTCAGATTTCTTCTCCCCTTATGGAAGCTATCTGAAAATACATGCTCTCTGGCCTTCAATTTCATTTTTCAGTTCTTCCACAATTCTGGAATGGAGTTCATCTTGTGATTTTAATTCATAAACGTTTAGTTCCTTGAGATCTGTTTTCACTTCTGTTATGGCGGTTTTAGTTTTTTTTAATATACACTTTTATTTGCCTTACTGTTTTCTGCAAGGTCAATATCATGCTCTGTTAAAAACTGAAGAAAACTATTGATTTAGTTATTAAGCCATTAATTATACTTAGTCTTACCCTCTTTATAGTGTCTCCTCCTGGATCTCATAAAAACAAAGTTATGTGTCTTTACTACCCAAGGTCATTTACAGCTGGCTAGCTAAGAATGAGTCACTGCCTCTCAGTGTTGCTCACAAAATCAAAGTCTGGTTGAGATTGGAAGGGGCGTATGGATAACATCTGGTCCAATCCCTCTGTTCAAGTTGAGGTGCCACTCAGTTGCTCAGAACCCTGTCCAGATGGCTTTTGAGCATCTCCAAGAATAGGGATTCTACCTCCTCCCGGGGCAACATGCTTGGTTACCCTCATCATGAAAAAGGGTTCAGAGGGTATCTCCTGTGTTTCAGTATGTGCCTGATGCTTCTGGTCCTGTCACTGGGCACCACTGAAAAGAGCCTTGCTCTGTCCTCTTTGCACTCTCCCTTCTGATGTTTATAGACACTGATGAGATCCCCTCGAGTTTTCCTTTGTCTAGGCTGAACAGTCCCAGTTCTCAATCTTTCCTTAAGGAGATATTCTCCTCTCCCTTAATCATCTTACTGGCCCTAGACTTGACTCAGTCAAGACTCTCTCTTGTACTGGGGAGCCCAGAACTGGATGCACAGTTCTCCAGGCATAGCCTCACCAGTGCTGAGTAGCAGGGAAGAGTCATCTTCCTTGATCTACTGACAATGCTCTGCCCACTGCAGCCCAGGATGCCATTTACCTTCTTTGCAACAGAGGCTTGTTGCTGACTCCAGCAGGACCTCAGGTACTTTTCTGAAAAGTTGTTTTGCTGCCAGGCAGGCCCTAAGATGTGCTGGTGTGTGGTTCTACCTTTCACCATCAGACTTTTCCCATGTATTCTATGTGGTGCCTGGCCTCTCAGCTCATGGCTCTGACTCAGCTAGAGAGAAAGTTACCTAAAATTTGAATTTGGCAATAGCTTTAATAGCTCTGTCCCAATAAGATTTCAGTCTCAGATTCGAATGTGTCACTTGGTTATAAAAGCAAATCAACTGTGCAGCTGGATCTTTAAAAAACTGTAATGTGTATTCACCCTTACAGCTGGACAAACCAAAATTAGTGCTAAATTAAGATGTCTCTTCTGTGACTTTCTAATTATTTTTTTCCCCCACTTCCGGTAAATTTGCAAGTTCAAGTTTCTGTTATTTCCAGATATCCTAAAAATAAAGATTTAGTGCTGATAATACCAAAATGTGTGAAAAAGTAGCTATTTACAGAAGCAAGAAAGAAGACGTAACAACATAGATTTGACCTCACAAGAAATGTCACCTGATCTTTTCAGAGATTAAGGGACAAGTATTATATTATTGATTAATATTTGACTACAAGCTTCTGTTTAATTCGGGGGGAGGGAGGGGGGTGGAGAGGAAGATAAAAAAGGCTATTTTGGGGAACTTTTCCTATTTATTACTTTTCTCATTCATATAAAGGTGCCTGGGTCACTTATGCTTTTAGAAATGGACATTTTGCCCTCTAGTGGTTTCTTTAGGTTACAAAATGATCGGGGAAAATCCATTTCATCATCTAGGAATGCTTGGTTTGAATTTTAATTTTTAGACTGTGCGCTCAAATTCATCCATTTAGATTCTGGTGTGGAACTGTAAAGCAAAAAAAATTAAGGCTTTTTTGAAAATTACAGGTTTTTTTGTTATTGTCTGTATGTACTGATGCACTTTTAAGACATCATCTTTAAATATAATGTCTTTGGGTTATATTTTATTCACTTAGATTGTTAAGGGGAAGATAAAAGTCATCGGAATTTAATTTGAAAGTAATAGTAAGGAAATTATTAGGCAAATATTTTACTTTTACTTCAAAACAGTGACACTATTGACATTATGGATAACATAATTTGCTGCTTTATTTAACAAAACAAAGTAATGAAAGCTGCATAATAGCTGAAGCTGTAATACATTTGCTAGAGCAGCATATATCTGCTGCAAAAATTTTCTCTGATTCTGTAACAATGATCCAGTTATGTTTATTTGGGGACATGATTTGTGGGTAGACAGAATGGATTTATTTCAAATTTATTTGAGAACCTCGGCCATTGCTATGGTGCTCTGAGAGTATGAGAATGAAGCGTTACCATTTATATTTTAATTCTTATGACTCCAGCACACTGGTTTTCTTTTGCAATATTTTCATGTATTTTTATTATATGAAGTTTTGCTGAAATGAAAGGCATGTTGTCACCCTCAATTTATTTGGAGCTCTGCAGAGGAGGAAGAATACTGCATAAAATATGTAATATTCTTATGAAAGATAAGAAATAATCCTAATTAACATGTTTGGTGCAGCACCAATTGAGATTAAATATGCACAGTACTCAGGGTTGTTCTGTTCAAGATAACCTAAAAATAAACATTTAGGAGATATTACAAAAAGCCAACCTCAATACAAAGTTTCTTGCATCTGTGAATGCAAGTGTTTCCTGATTGGAATATGAAAGGTTAGATTAATACTATTCCAGTTCTCTGCCACATGGTTCCCAAAAACATTCAGTTTAACTAATCTCTGAAAATAACCACCGAGGGATTGATGATACTCAGTGGTTTCAGAATGATTGGATTAGAATAAACCTGAGTTAGGTGATGCTGTAAACCAAAGACTGTAACAAAAGTACAACTCCACTCTCCCTTATATTATATAAAAAAAAAATTTCCATAAATGAAAATATCCTTAAGAAAAAATTTTTTTATTTGTGCTCTTAAGACTTTGCAATAAATGAAAATGTCAGACTATGCCTTCCAGTGCTCTATTTTTACTTGAAAAATGTTTGTTTATAAATATTTATTTTTTAAACCCCTCTCCTCCAGTCTAATATTTGTGAGAGTGTATCACCCAAAACACTCCTACTTTATGAAATAACCGTATTTTTCATAGAAAATCCCAATTTTATGAAAGTAATGAAATTTTTACAGAAAAGTAGTAGAGAGATCTTTCCATAAACAATGTAATTTTGAGTACTGTTATACAAAGATAGCACAGAAGAGCCACCAAGTAGAGAAAATTGTTCTTGAGTCTTTTAGCTACTTTGCCCCTGAAGAATAAGGGCTGTGGGTCTGCCAAAGCGGCATGAGCAGCTATGGCATGACTCAGGAGAAAGCTGGGTTAAGAATTTGTATGGTTCAAGGGTAATATGTTTAGGAAGTTGAGAGAAATGTAGTAAGATCAGGGAAAATATCTCTACAGATTATTTTTAAAAACAAATTTTTTAGTAACAAAATGTTTTTAAAAGTAGCAGAAGTTTTAAAAAAAGGACCAGTGGAAAGATTGGGATAAAAAGAGTTTGTGTCAAAATGGAAGAGAAAATAATGTAATATTCTCCTAATTAATTGTAAATAGAATGTTCATAGAACCATAAAACATACTGAATTGGAAGGTACCCATCAGGATCAGCAAAGTCCAGCTCTGAGTCCTGCACAGGACAGCCCTAGGAATCATGCCATATGCCTGACAGCACTCTCCAAATGCTTCTTGATTTCAGACAGGCTTGATTCTGTGACCACTTCCTTAGGAAGACCTTTCCAGGAAATTTGGTGAAATCTGGGTGATTGCGGATACCTAACCTAAATGTTAAACCCTGGCTCAGCTTCATGCCATTTCCTTAAGTCCTGTCGCTGGTCATGAGAGTGAAGAGGTTGGAAGAGAGATTTCTTCTCTTTGTAGCTGGTTCTCTGATTTCTTGCTGCCATTTTGTTATTTTGTTTTGTTTTGTTTTGTTTTGTTTTGTTTTGTTTTGTTTTGTTTTGTTTTGCTGGTGGTGTGGGAAAGGGCAAGCGGTTGCTTTTTGTATGTATTCAAGAGTGCCTCTTTCCCCAGGGATCTTATGATCTTAACTGCCATTGCTGATGATGCTCCAGATCATCTATGGCAGAGGTTTTTGATAGTCAGGTGGACTCTGCCATTCGACATTGTGTGCCATGTGTGAACAAGGTCTCTGCTTAGAGCTGCAGACAAACTTAGCAGCTCCCTTGTAGCTATTATTGCCCAGAACTACCTGTTTTGTCTTCCTACTGAAGGCTCCTGCCCCTGTAGGAGGAATAAATGAAACAGTTCACTGAACCTCAGGTCACTGATTTATGAATTTCTTCTTAAGAATTAGCACTGAAAATAGATGCTAATAGAAGAGGCTGTTAAATCATGGTGGCTGTGAGATGAATACTATTCTCACAACTTTGGATGTGCTGCCCAAGAGCAGGGGACGTTTTGAGGTGTTTGTCAGATCAGTATCACTGCTTGGTCTCCCTGGAGTCAGGATTCCAAGTCTCCAAAAGCAGACCTAGAGAAACTCCAATGATCAGAACACATGCAAGGTCCTTGTGAATGGTGCACTGAAGTCAAGGTTGATAAAAAAAGAAGTTTGTTTTGAACAGGCTGGCTTACAGATTAGAAATGCCATAATTCTGGTATCAATAAAAGCAACATTTCTGAACATCACATGAGATAAACTATAGTGAGGATTTTTGTTTAATTTTTTTCATCAAATTGGTTCCCTAATCCCTAATTCCTACTTGTAATTATTAACGTTATAATTTTTTTCTTTCTTTGTGAATATTTTAACTGCATAAAATATTTCCATTTTCGTCCTTTATATGTAGCACAAAAAGAAGCACTAAATCAAAAATGAAAATTTTATGTCGGTTTTGTTGTTCGTGAAGAGCACCATACATCTTATGAATTGTTGTTATATGCTGTAATATACTCATCAGTTGGTGATTGTTAAATAGATTAATCAGACAGTGTTACTGTTCAAAAATCCTATTGCAAATAGTCTAAATTACATACTGAATATTGAAAATAATATCATTATGGTCATTTAAACTGCAACTAAACATAATTAAATTATCTTAATCAGAACAAGTTTAGTAAACAGAAGAACACATCAAACTTAATTTTATTTAGTTTTTCTTCCTCTATTAAATTATGCTAGAACACTAAAATATGCCCTAGGGAACAATTACTATAGGTTAATAAAGACTAAAAAAATATTTCAAACTTTTATATCCGTGTCATATGAATATCTAGATAGAGGATAAACAGCTTTTGAAAAATTGCCTGAAAGCAGCAATCCATCATGTTTATGGAGAGATTTTTTCCAGTTTGCTAAGCTAGCATTTTTGCTATAGTGTCAGTTTTCTTAGGAAAAGAGGGATTGCCTAGAGACAATCTTGCATCATTGTAGGAATTTCAGCCAATCTAAAGTGCTTTTAGAATGAAAGTGCATTTAATTCTGAAGAAATGTTTTTCTTTTCACTTCACCTGCAGCTATTACGTGGTGCTCTGTGGTTGCAGTTCTGACATCCTTCTAACCTCTATATAAGGCTTAATGCAAAAATATTGTTTTCAGAAGTTTTAATTCATTAAACTAGCTAAATAAAATAAAAGTTTCTTTCCCGTTTTGTAAGTCTTTAGTCCTTTCAGAACTATGCGATGCTTTCATGCTTTTGAGTTTCTGCACCCATCATTTTCCCTCTCGCCCAAGGTTTAATGACTGCTTAAGATATCAGGAGACCATAGTTCTTACTTTAACTGGTCTCAGGAGTTTAGATTCAATAAAGATTACCTGCAAATGATACTCAACCAGGCTTAACAACCCACAAAGAGAACTCGAGTCCCAGCTCCTAACAGTGAGGTATGCTTGTGAAGAGAAGAAACACCAAGCTGAATATTTTTGATTCCCTTCCCCACTTTGAAGGTTATACTCCTGAGCTAAACTCTGCAAGCACATATCTCGACCTACCCAAGCCACAGCCCCAAAGGTGGAGCCTCAGGATATAGTGGACTGTTGTGTTTCCCTTGCTAACGATTAGAGGATAATGAAAGGATTTTCCCAGGGAGTTGAAAATGCCACTGAATGTGCTTCTCAGCCACAAAGGATTCAGACCTTGCTGCACATAATTTTCAGTATTAACTTTAAAATACGTTTGAATGATTTGAGATGAAAAGTTGTACAACAGAGTGTGTGGTGATGCACTTTAGCATTAATAACAACATTTACCCAGTAAGCCCCTCAAAGAAACATATGAGTATAGACTAGATTAAGCTCATAGATTAGTAACTAAGAGTGTCTGCAAAGAAGAAAATAGCTAATTAAAACCTAAATTATGTCAGATTATGTATTTAGATTAAAGAAAGAAAGTCATTATAATGGTATGATATTGTGTAATTAGTTATGTTCAAGAAAGATAAGTTGAACACCTAAGTTCAAGACAGGAATGACAAATTTCTCATTAGATTAGACAGCCTACAAGAGGGGAGTAGAAATTAATTTTATTTATTTATTTATTTATTTATTTTTAGATCAGCACAATGCAGGCTAAAGCAGGACATATTTGTTGCCTGCAAATACCTTGGAACAGTATGACAAAAGGCTAGAGGATTTGTTGAATCAAGGACAACATTTTCATGAAAAGAAATATATTTTATTTGAATTAGGCTTGACTCTGTGGTTTCTTGAGAGCAGGGCATTTGCAACGAGCTCAGGTATGGAAGAGATTGCATTTTGGATGACCTGTCAAACTCTGGGTTCAACCTCTATTTCACTAGTCATCCAAAATGGAGATTTTTGTCTTCAGTATTTTCTGTTGTCCCTTGCCTACTGGGTTTGTGTTTCTCTGAGGTCTTGTTATTACTTACTCCCTTGCTTATTATCCCTTTTTGTTTGAAAAGGTCCTTTTTCAAGTAACCATAATGAAGCAGAGACTTACTTTTTGCTTACACTTGCATTGTGCTTGGTTTTATTTCAGATGGATGTTTTGATACTCAGAACCTCTGATGATAATCCCTCTTTATGTGTCATTGATTTGAGCCCCTTTTTCTGGTCACTAAAGAGTAAAATACTAAAATTTCCATGGATAACTATGGAAAGTATCATTAGAGATATTTAACTCTCCCCCCTGCCTGCTTTAGTAACAGAGAAGATCAGTAGCCCACAATAAGCATCATTAATGGGCAATGAATTATGAGCACCTACACTATTAAATGCTATTAAGTGCTTCTTGCATGCTTTTAACCTGCCTCAGTATCTTCTCACATCATACTGAGACAAAGCCAGCAAGTACTTTAATTGTGACAGCCCTAGTTTTGAGTGCCAGAATAGTTAGATACCAGTATGGATGCATTCCATGCCTTTTAACAATCATACCCAGGACTCTTGCAGGTCAAATTTAATTTACTAGAGTGAGCCTTAAGAGATTTTATAGTGGCACCTGAAATTCAAGATTAGTTAAAGAGGTGTCACTTAGCTCTCAATTCCATGAATACGGTAATTTGCTGTTATTTCAGTCCCTCTTGGCTGTCTGACCCAACTGCATGCTGCTGGTAGATATGACACAGAACTGGTGGAAGATCTACAGTCATGTGGAGTAGCAGTGAGAACCCAGGTAAAATATGCTGGGACATCTCACATGATGCTGTTCTATTTAGACAACTCAATCTCACCCCTATCACCTTTTTTCCCACTCATACCTGTGATGTAGCTGACCATGTGAAGTTTTATATTGCTGATGAGGTCAGAGAATGGACTAATGTCCGGGTAAATCAGAGTGGTCCAGCCAGTGGTCCACAAACCAGATCTTACATATGGGCAGGGTTCTATGACTGTATATATAATGTCTCTAGCATCTGTGGAAGCTGAGGTACTCTTCTGTATGAGATGTCATTAACAGCATAACTACAGACTGTGGTAGCTCTGTTTTTCATGCTGATATGTGACACAGAAAAGTGATTGGATCACTCTAGGAAAGGGGTTGTGAAATGTGGCTTTATCTGATAGAGACAATGCTTATTTTCTTGTTTACCATCCTGTAAGACCCCAGCCCTGCAGCTATGAGCACAACCAGGAGTTTTACCTTAAAAATATACAAGGCTCCAAAAATTCTTGAAGTAGCATAAACAGAAGACATAGCACACGTTTTCTCAGGAGATACTTTTACTGATAACTTCATAAAATAAGGGTGAAAATGAGAGATCTTGGCAAAAGTTTAAAGGGGTAATATGCAACCAAAATAGAGCATTCCACAAAACTATAACTTTGCACATGTTAAGCCACAGAATGTACCAAATCCAACCCATTTGGTCACAAGTTATCCAAAATATTAAGAAAAGAGATTAAGAGGAGAAGAGGAAGGAGTAAAGAAAGAGAGAATAAGAGAAAAACAGCTACCACCAGAGAGTCCTGTGCAAATCCAGCTTCTACATGACCAAGTAGCAGGTCTCAAGTGAAATTGAGCCATGTGTTGCTTTTTTTTGTGCTTTGGCTCCCTGTGACTGGGCACTCTGGGGCTCCGGAGCAGGGTGAGGGGTGGTTTTCCCACTATGCCAGGCAACCTAAGGGGCTCCATGGGGTGTGGTGTGGGCTGTGCTCCTGGACTGCCTTTACCTGACATCTGCTCTGAGATTGCAGGGATTGCCATAGGTGACATGGCATTACCTCACCTTCATGAAATTCAACTCATCCCTTCTCCACACATACTCTTGAGTTGGTTCTGACCCAATAATTATTCTAGTGTCTCACACACTCTCACATTGGTTTAATCAGTTCCTCTTCCACTATTCGCAGCACTGTAAGACAAGCATACCAATGAGAATGCTCAAGGATTAAACATCTTGACTTAAGTTAAAACTTATTTTTGAAGTTATATTATCTTTCACTTACATAAATTCAATTGCTTCAAGATTTATGGTAGAATTTGTGAGACACATATTAAGTTGCATTTGTGTCCTTCTTCATGTTGACATTGATAATGCAATTCCTAATATGTGTTTTTCTAAACAGTACAGTTACACTGTCTATAGCAGCGACACCAGCTGGTGTGCCAAAGTGAAAAATATGTTTTCCTGTTTTGGCTTTGTCTGAGTAAATCTACATAAGCAATTGTATTCTTGAAGCAGATTTCATAACAGCTGCTTCCAAATCTAACTCTTTCTCTTACCATCTGTCTTCTCCTAATTCTGCTATTAGAATGGCAAACAGAAGCCCAAGGGTGCTGTGAGTTTCTGAGAAAGATGGGCAACCTCTAGCAGCATCTGAACATTGAAATCACAAAGTTGTATTTGAACTTAACTCTACCTTCCTACTCCAAATGAACACCTGGGAGAAATGAGAACTGTGCAGATGCTTTGTGTGAAAAACACAGATTGATGAGAATTCTGAAAGTGGATTAAAGAGAGAACAAAAAAAAGCTTATTTAACTCTTTTGAGTGAAATTAACACCATCAAGCATCTGAATCTGACTAATTTAAGAAAATTTAAGAAAAATTTAAGAAAAATTTAAGAAAAAAAAAGGTAAAAAATCCTATAAGCATTTAAAATCAGGTCACCACACCATCTCTACTGTAGCGCTTGGTGTTACAATAAGGAAAAAGTGCTACATCTTAAAAAATGTTCAGTATACCCTACAGACATTTTAGAGATTGAATTTCTTGTAAATTAATCTCTCTTGTAATGTTCTATGTAACTTACAGATTTACATTTTCCCCATTGCTTACTACGTATTTTCAGTTTGTAATAGAGTCATATTTCTTGGTAATTTTTGTAGATTTTACTCAGGCTGGCAATCTGTCATAAGTGAGGGGTGCCCCCTGGGAATGATACCGAGCCCCAAACTGCTCAGCATCTTCATAAATGATCTTGATGTTGGGTTTGAAACATACTCAGAAACTTTGCTGACAACACTAAACTGAGTGGTGAGGTGGACAAACCAGAAGGGAGAGCCATCCTAAAGAGAGACCTGGACTGGCTGGAAGNATATGTATGTGATTATGTTGTAATCATTACCAAACCTGTATAAAAAACTCACTGTAACCTTACCAACTTGGAGCCTGTTTTCCCAGCACTAGCTGGCAGGCTGCCCGGCCGTCAATAAATAAATACCTGCTGCTTTAGACATAAAACTCTGTCTAAACAGTTTTTTTATCTGCTCTTTTCTGGGCATCAGTGAGAACCCAGGTAAAATATGCTGGGACATCTCACATGATGCTGTTCTATTTAGACAACTCAATCTCACCCCTATCACCTTTTTTCCCACTCATACCTGTGATGTAGCTGACCATGTGAAGTTTTATAGTGCTGATGAGGTCAGAGAATGGACTAATGTCCGGGTAAATCAGAGTGGTCCAGCCAGTGGTCCACAAACCAGATCTTACACATGGGCAGGGTTCTATGACTGTATATATATAATGTCTCTAGCATCTGTGGAAGCTGAGGTACTCTTCTGTATGAGATGTCATTAACAGCATAACTACAGACTGTGGTAGCTCTGTTTTTCATGCTGATATGTGACACAGAAAAGTGATTGGATCACTCTAGGAAAGGGGTTGTGAAATGTGGCTTTATCTGATAGAGACAATGCTTATTTTCTTGTTTACCATCCTGTAAGACCCCAGCCCTGCAGCTATGAGCACAACCAGGAGTTTTACCTTAAAAATATACAAGGCTCCAAAAATTCTTGAAGTAGCATAAACAGAAGACATAGCACACGTTTTCTCAGGAGATACTTTTACTGATAACTTCAGAAAATAAGGGTGAAAATGAGAGATCTTGGCAAAAGTTTAAAGGGGTAATATGCAACCAAAATAGAGCATTCCACAAAACTATAACTTTGCACATGTTAACCCACAGAATGTACCAAATCCAACCCATTTGGTCACAAGTTATCCAAAATATTAAGAAAAGAGATTAAGAGGAGAAGAGGAAGGAGTAAAGAAAGAGAGAATAAGAGAAAAACAGCTACCACCAGAGAGTCCTGTGCAAGTCCAGCTTCTACATGACCAAGTAGCAGGTCTCAAGTGAAATTGAGCCATGTGTTGCTTTTTTTTGTGCTTTGGCTCCCTGTGACTGGGCACTCTGGGGCTCCGGAGCAGGGTGAGGGGTGGTTTTCCCACTATGCCAGGCAACCTAAGGGGCTCCATGGGGTGTGGTGTGGGCTGTGCTCCTGGACTGCCTTTACCTGACATCTGCTCTGAGATTGCAGGGATTGCCATAGGTGACATGGCATTACCTCACGTTCATGAAATTCAACTCATCCCTTCCCCACACATACTCTTGAGTTGGTTCTGACCCAATAATTATTCTAGTGTCTCACACACTCTCACATTGGTTTAATCAGTTCCTCTTCCACTATTCCCAGCACTGTAAGACAAGCATACCAATGAGAATGCTCAAGGATTAAACATCTTGACCTAAGTTAAAACTTATTTTTGAAGTTATATTATCTTTCACTTACATAAATTCAATTGCTTCAAGATTTATGGTAGAATGAGTGAGACACATATTAAGTTGCATTTGTGTCCTTCTTCATGTTGACATTGATAATGCAATTCCTAATATGTGTTTTTCTAAACAGTACAGTTACACTGTCTATAGCAGCGACACCAGCTGGTGTGCCAAAGTGAAAAATATGTTTTCCTGTTTTGGCTTTGTCTGAGTAAATCTACATAAGCAATTGTATTCTTGAAGCAGATTTCATAACAGCTGCTTCCAAATCTAACTCTTTCTCTTACCATCTGTCTTCTCCTAATTCTGCTATTAGAATGGCAAACAGAAGCCCAAGGGTGCTGTGAGTTTCTGAGAAAGATGGGCAACCTCTAGCAGCATCTGAACATTGAAATCACAAAGTTGCATTTGAACTTAACTCTACCTTCCTACTCCAAATGAACACCTGGGAGAAATGAGAACTGTGCAGATGCTTTGTGTGAAAAACACAGATTGATAAGAATTCTGAAAGTGGATTAAACAGAGGAAAAAAAATCTTTTTTAACTCTTTTGAGTGAAATTAACACCATCAAGCATCTGAATCTGACTAATTTAGGAAAATTTAAGAAAAATTTAAGAAAAATTTAAGAAAAATTTAAGAAAAATTTAAGAAAAAAAAAGGTAAAAAATTCTATAAGCATTTAAAATCAGGTCACCACACCATCTCTACTGTAGCGCTTGGTGTTACAATAAGGAAAAAGTGCTACATCTTAAAAAATGTTCAGTATACCCTACAGACATTTTAGAGATTGAATTTCTTGTAAATTAATCTCTCTTGTAATGTTCTATGTAACTTACAGATTTACATTTTCCCCATTGCTTACTACGTATTTTCAGTTTGTAATAGAGTCATATTTCTTGGTGATTTTTGTAGATTTTACTCAGGCTGGCAATCTGTCATAAGTGAGGGGTGCCCCCTGGGAATGATACCGAGCCCCAAACTGCTCAGCATCTTCATAAATGATCTTGATGTTGGGTTTGAAACATACTCAGAAACTTTGCTGACAACACTAAACTGAGTGGTGAGGTGGACAAACCAGAAGGGAGAGCCATCCTAAAGAGAGACCTGGACT
>NW_020955575.1:534130-555332 GCF_003031625.1 Empidonax traillii
GTAATAGAGTCATATTTCTTGGTGATTTTTGTAGATTTTACTCAGGCTGGCAATCTGTCATAAGTGAGGGGTGCCCCCTGGGAATGATACCGAGCCCCAAACTGCTCAGCATCTTCATAAATGATCTTGATGTTGGGTTTGAAACATACTCAGAAACTTTGCTGACAACACTAAACTGAGTGGTGAGGTGGACAAACCAGAAGGGAGAGCCATCCTAAAGAGAGACCTGGACTGGCTGGAAGAGTGGGTTAGCAGTAATGGTACAAAGAAAGTGTAGTCTTGCTCCTGGGATGACATAAACAGCACAAGCTAGGATCTGTGTGGCTGGAGAGCCAAATATGCCAGCTGTGAACCATTGCATCAGCAATGGCATATTGGATCCTGGGCTGCATCAGCAGGGGCATTACTAGCAGAGATAGACTTGAACATCCCACCGTACTCAGCATTTGTCAGACCTGAGCTGGAGCACTATGCCTGGTTAGGGTTCCCACAATTCAAGAGAAGTGAAGACTGGAGAGGGTCCAAAGGAGGCCCATGAAGGGAGAACCTGTCCTATTGGAAGAGACTGAAGGAGTTAGGCCTTTTTTGCCCTGGAGAAGAGAAGGTCTAGGGGAGGACTTCATTACAGCGTTCCAGGCCTTAAAGGGCAGCTGCAGAGGATGGAGGCTCTCTCTTCACAAGGAGCAACATGAAGAAGATACAGGCAAATAAATACAAATTATACCAGGAGAAGTTTTATCATGGTATAAGAAAGGAATTTTTTACAGCAAAAAAAATCATTCAATTGAACAACCTCCCCAGGAATGTGGTAGAGACTCTGTCACTGGATGTTTTCAAGATGCAATTGGACAGGGTGCTAGATGATCTCATCCAGATTCCCTTACCCACAAAAAATTAGAATAGATGATCTTTTGAGCTCCCTTTCTTCTTGAGCTGTTCTATAGTTCTATCACATCTATCAGATCTACTCTTGGAAGGGCAAGGAAGAAGTAGTTTTTTAGAAGACAACTCTAATGCTTATTTCAGTAATGCTGCTTGCTTAATAATTGTTTCTACTGAATTATCTAACTAACTACCTAATATCATCTTTCCTCAGGATAAGTAACAAGGTACTGACAGAAGGCCATATACCTTGACATATACAAAGCATTACTACTGACTTGTTTTTCCAGTTAGTCTTACCATCAGAAGCTACTTTAATTTTTTCTTTACTGATACCTGAAAAGGAGCAAACATTTGTCAGTGCTAAGTACCTAATACATGTATGTTTTGGGCTCTTTCTACTTCCTGTCTGTTGCTATTTTTCGCTGATTTAAAGAAGTCAAGAAAGTAGAAACTGGAAAGTGTTCAGACTGAATTTGACATAAAATTAGCCTTCTTTCAACCACACAAAATATAAGATTGGCAGAGTGATCTACTGAGATCATGAATCAAGTTTCCTATTTACAGTGCATATATCAGATCCATTTGTTGCAAAGGCACTGAAATATGCGAACAGCAATCTCTCAGCATCTTTGATTACTTTGGGCTAGATTGTCTCCTTTTCAAGTTGTATGTTCATATTATCCAAACTTCATTCATCACATCTTCGGCTATTGATGAAAAAAACCCCACTGTACTAATTTTTAAAGCTCACAGTATCAACAAATAATTTTTTCAATTATTTTTCCGAATGCCAGTCAACAAATATATGCACACTTTACTGCAGATGTGATAATGAAGACCTCTATTTATTATACAACTTCATATTAATTCTCCCTCAAATATTAAGAACATTTGATGTTCTATAATATGAAATCTTAAACATTTAGTTCTGTTCTTTTCTGCAAAAGGCTTCCTTTTTTTTATAGGTTTAACAATATAATAGTGGAGATTATTTTTGGCTCAAAAGTTGGGAAAGAATTTTTTCAATGATGTTAGGCACAAGGCAAATAAATCACTTTGTTATAGAGAGAATAAGGAAGATTAGTCATGCTTCCTGAGGGGAAATGAAATGGGAGTTGAGTTTTAGTCTATTCTCAATGGAATATTTACTATCAGACTTCATAGAACTGAAATTCAGCATATCATTTTAATTCTCTCCTGACAGTGTTGAGCAAAACCTGATTAATTAGTACTTACCTTTTTCACAATGAAAACTCATTCATGTATATAAAATGTTGACATAAATTGCATTTGAGAATTTTTAAAGGAGTAAACTGGCATCAGATTTAATCTTTTAGAGTGACATTCATCTTCACTAATTTTATTCACCTAGAAACATTATCTAAAGAAACTGTCTGGGATTCTTCACCAGCCCGTGGACAGAGACACATGTAATCTCAAAAGCAGATTTATATCTATATCATCTATCTATATATAAATCTATATCTAATCTGTATCTATATTTATATCATCTGTGGCTATATCTATCTGTATCTATTTATATTTATATTTTAAGTTTGATTAAAATATAATTTGAAAAAAAATTCCCATTTTTCTATTAATGGAGGTGTTTACATCAGTGGAAAATCCTAAATTAAAGCTATGATCTAATCAAAGTTTGTTGATGGCTAAAGTTACCTGCTATTCCATCTTTTGTCTTCACACAAAAAAACATTTGATCAGCAAGAAGAAAAAAAACCTGCTTCTAGTTTATGTCACTTGCCTGATATTCTCACTAAAATGAGACAATTTTATGGGCCTTACATCTTCTGTAATTTTCAAAGCAGACCCCAATTTCACTTGACAGCAAAGCTTAGCATGTCTGTGACTGATCTGATGTTAGATGGATGCAGGAGAATGTTATTATCACAGGAATGTCTTGAAAAGTTTTTCTGTGTATTGGAGCTGAGGTGATGGGTTGATTTACAAGAACTATTGTTATATATTTTCAATGAATGAAAAATGCCTAAAGGTAGTTTATTCACACTTGCAATACATGCTATTCTAGTATGACAACAATAGAGGCCACTATGGTTCCAGAATTCAAAATCTAAAGATGCCTATAAATTACAGTTTCCCTGAGAACAAAAAAAGTAGTGGTTTTCAGGTAATGTTTACCTTTTAAATTCTAGTAAAACATTAAATAAATATGTCTTGATGATTGTAAATACTATTCTCTTGAAATTAGATCAAATTGAGCGGGAAAAGGATTTTGTGTCAACTAGATTAGAAGTTTAGGAAATATTATATTGAAGGATTAAAATATTAGTATAAGAATAAACCTTTTAATTTGGGAGGTACTGAGTACTCTCTACTAAGGCAGAGAAGTTAGAATCATTGTTTCTACCTGTATGCCATGTTGAAAAATGTATTTATTCTAGTTAATAATGGTTTAGAGCCGACTAGTGGATATGAGGCATTGAAGTGGTTATTTTATTTTATTTATTTTACATTCTAACATTATTATTAGTTCTTGTAAAGTAGCAAGGAGTCATTATTATAGATTAGGCTACTAAATGCAGAGGTAGATACATGTTTATGTTTACATTAAGATGTTATTTGGGCTTTTTATTTGACAATTGTATCGAAAATCTGAAATGTTAGCTGTGACTTATTCAAATAACTAAACACTGGTAAAATTAAGGAAGTCTCGATGTTACAACTACCAGTTTATGAGCACAGCCACAGGGAACAAGTACAGGAGTGGAAATTTGTTCAGTGTATGGCAGACTGCCCTGTAATTAAATATACTTCTTTTTAAATGCGTAATCCTCACTTGAGTAGCTGTCTCCCTTGGTATTTGGCTGGGAACTGAGTGTTTTAGACTAGACCTAAAATACAAACCAATGCTTGCCCACTTAACATGCTCCATGTGGACAAGGCTGAAATTTTCACAGAGCTCCAATAAAATCAACGATGCTTGGTCCTGACACAACCGCAGAGAGTAATGGGGACACAGCTGAATTGTTATAACTTTGATGCTTCTCAGTTGCACTAGGCAAAAGGCCAATTGCTGGAGGAGCTGCCTACGGGGACACAAGATTTAATGGTGATACCATGAGTAAAAGTGTCACTCATTGAGTTGGGGAAGATACATATTTTTATTTGGGTATTGTCCAATATTGAATTAAGGTAATTTTACACCATGCATTGAACAGTCATCAGATGGCTGTTCGCTGCTTTCAGCTTGAGCTGGATTTAACTGTCAATTTAAAAATGAAAAATTTAAATACCTCCAAATGAATTCTGATATAATTTCTGTGTGATAGCAAGTGAATACCTTTAATTTGGAAATAACTTCAGTGAAATTCTCTGCATTTAATCGTCTTACTATTTCACAGAGTTAAAATGGCATAATCTAGAAATAAAGTAATAGCAAGCTTATCTTGCTTTCTTTTGTTGTACAATTACAGGTGCTGTGGATGATACGAGAGATCATGAAATTAAGTATGAGGAGAGTCTTAGAGGAGCTGGAAGGCATCTCTTAGTGTTTTGTTTTCTTTCCAGTGCCTAATGAACTCTGTATTTTTTTCATTCTCCCTATGTATGTCCTCTTCATGATTATTAGTAAGCTGTTTACCATGCCCATATCTACAATACAGATATTTCTCACTGTGTGCTATCTTCGCACATGCTGAAAGAACTCCCAAGCAGAGATACTTTATATGTGGCAAAAGGAGAGCTTTGCTCACAAAGCCACATTCCCTTTGTCAGGTCACAGGTTAAGCTGGGAAAAGCCTCTTGTTTGATGGCATGGCTGTATCCATTATACAGATTTTGCCAACTTGTACCAGTCAAGCAGTGGGATTTTATATCCATAGAGTTTTTTCCTGACATAACCACGTCGACAGAACATTACAGTCTCACCAATGGAGTACATCTATTCTGTGTGTTGCAACTGATTCAGACAGCTTGCAATCTGTAGCTCCTGCCTCCTAGTTCAGGAGTTGCATTTTTTCCCATTGTTTGTTTCTTTCAAGTTTGTTCGAGGGACTCTAGAAAAAAAAATTACCTAATACTTATTCAACAATCATTAAAATAAAGGAAATAAAAAACAAAAAATGAAAGCACAGCAGAATCTAAACCTTTAAATTTTATGCAGGTGACAATGAGCTGGAAATTTGCTTAAGGGACAAGGACTATTTTTTGTAGAATAATATATCTGTGATTTAATTTCCCTTAGGAAGTCTCAGTCTAATCTAGATGTTTTCATCCTGGAATGTATCAGAACTAAATTTTCTACTGCTATGGATTGTTGTGTAGCAATAACACTGTCTCAAAACAGAGCAATTGGAATTTGAGGATGCTAACATGAAGAGAAGAAATCTACCAGCCCCATAGACTGATTCCTCACCTGCTCAGGCTGAAGTGTCATCTATAGGACCAGGTTTGACCAACATCACCACATCAGTCAGTGAACACTCTTTCAATGGCTGTCAACAAGGGGAAAAATGTCAGAGAAAAGGCAATTACATTAGAAAAGTGTTGTTTGAAAAATTACTTTTCTACCTGATACTTCTGTGAAAGTAAAAAGTATGGTCTGTAGTCTCTAGGTTTAAGAATGACCAGAAGTAGAAAGATGCTTCTTCAAAGTCAGCACAAACTTCATAGGAAGCAGAAATGTATATTCTGTGAGGCAGAAATGGGGCTGACAGAGGAAAAAGTGTTAAACAAATTAGATAATTAGATATAGTCACAAGTGAGTAAAAGTTAGCTACCTAAAGTATTTTTTAGTCCTACCATGGGCCAGTTGCTAATGCTTAAAGTAAGGAATATATTTATAAATAGCGGGGACTAGAGGAGGATGGCTGTGCTATGTGACTCCACATGATAAAACAACACACCAGGGGCTGAGAGAGCTCAAGAGCAGTAGCTCAAGTTAATGAAGAAAACTTCAAAATTACTGAAAAGCCAAGGAGAGAGACTTTGCTGGTGGCACTGCAACAGGAGGATACCTTACTTTCTCCCAGTGAGTGGTTTCAAATGGTGTTGTGCCACATATGTACTTAGTCCCTATCACTACCGCGATGCCACTATTTACTTGTGGTAGAACACCTGCCAGGGAGATCACCTGCTGGCTTGTAAATCTCTTTCATTCCAGAATGATACCAAGAGAACTGACCGCAGCACCACTCACTTAAGAAGAGTGATAAACCCTCTCCTGGACCTTTATTGCTAAAAGCATTGTTTGCAGGAAGCAAGGTAACTCAGAAGATGAACAAGGAATAAGAAGCTGAGAATGAGTTAAAAAATATCCAGTCCAACAGTAAGGTTGTTTATGTCAGATATCCTGGTTTTGCTAGGCAGGTTTGGCTGTGTTAGCAATTCTATCGCAGTCTTTGGAGTGCTCTAAGTATGATAGCAGAGTTAAACCTTGTCACCTTTGAATGACATAGTTCAGTTTAATGCTTGTAAGGTGAACAGTTCATTGCGGGTCTAGTGCAACATTATGATGCTCTTGAGGCAAAGATCAATAATTAATGTTCCACTAGAGACCTTAATGGCACAGTTACCATCACACATTGTTATATTTTATAATGACATCTCTCATAACACTAATAACTTATAAAATCATAATAATGGTAATGCTTGAAGGGAGCAAATTAACAAAAAAAACAGAGTATCCTCCCTCCTATTCCCTGTTGCCTCCTTCTGCCCAATGGTGGATGGTTACATCTCTGATGGGGATCTTAAGGCAAAGCAAGCATTAACTGGTTGTTATTATAGAACACTAGGTAAAATAGTACACCAAGTAAGAAAAAAACAAGTGTACATCATGCTCGGTAAAGACAGTACATTCTCACGCAGAGAGAATAGACAATGTGCTGCTAGATGTGCTTGCATCATGAAGACCTAACAAGACCTAACACCTGAAACTTAGGTAGACATGTCCTCAAGTCATAGGCAGGATCTCGAAAACTTATGCATTGAACATGCAGAAAGTGATAAACCAGCAAACTGCTTTCTGGCACTCTTTATTCTTTTTAGAAAGCATTTTGTTGTTGTTGTTCCCTCGACAAAAAATTTCCACTGTATCAAATGTAGGACAGTATAGACCTTTCATCATTAAAATGTTACCTTTACACTGGAACTCCAGTCAAATATCATTAAGAGTATGATAGGGATTGATATTCATAAATGGTCACTTTAGCCCAGGGAACCAAGTACCCTTAGATTTCCTCTGTAGTTGATGATAAGACAGACCATGCTGCAAGGAGCAGTTTTGAGTACCTAGACATAGGCTACTGCTCTGAATCCTTTCAAAGCAGGTCCTCTAGCAGGTATTTCGGAGTTGGAATCTAATTTTTACTTTTTCATCCATCCAATGGTATTTTTTTCCATAAGCATGCAAGACAATTTTTTTAAGCCTCATTGTATCAGCGTGCTCTGAGCAGAAACAATTTCACTGGGATTTTGAACCATCCCCAGGTATTCAGCTGGAATGCCTGAACTGGAAGATCAGAGAGAAATTTCCAGCTCTGAGGTCTTGATGTGCTCCATCCTTCCCTATGAACTCCTTCTCTTCTTAAAGGAAGTGTGTGTATGTATACAGGAGTGGATCTGCAGTGCACTCTGGGGGAGATTCTGCCTGGCATGAGTGGCTAAGGACCATGAAACATGAACATACCATTTTCCCAGTTTGGACCCAATCAATGCATGAAGTGTCCTCTGCTTCCTTCGTTTCTCTCTTGTGCATCCAACCACTAAAATGAATGCTTTGGCTTTGGTGAAAAATGAAAAACATGTTTCTTATACCAATATACTTCTGCAAGGAATTACTACACTTGTCTACAAATAAACCAAACTAATGAAACTATTCTTCACTGGTTAATCCTGTCAGACCTAATATATTATACAAACCACTTCTTGTGATGACTAAACATACTATTTCATCAAGCAATAAATGTAGTGAAAGGCATCTCAAGTTAGTCACCTTCACTGTGTTTCTCAAAAGAAGAAAATTAATAAATTTTATTTGAGCTTTTAATGATGATGTAACACATGAAAGGAGTCACCCTAATATTGCAGTCCATAAATCAAAGGAAATGCATGGATAGTAAGTTTTAAGGCATGTTACCGTCATTCTTCTTCACAAGTTTGTTTCATTTTAAGAAATGTTATTTTTCAGTCTTCTTGTATAAGTAATACAGAATATAAAGTCTCATCAAAATAATTTCAAGTCCTATAAATCTTGATTCCCAGAGTTCTAAAACATTTAGCTGATGAAACACAAAATTCCCCAGGCATTCAGGGCTAAGATTTGTGTTTCTCATAGTGTATTGGCTAGGGACCAAAGTGGAATCATTGCAATGCTGAGATTTCATGTACTTAAAATATAAGTATATTGTTGCAGAACAATGTAGTCAATGTACCTCATGTTACAGCAGGTGTGTTGGCCCAAAGATAGTAAGAAGATCTGGATTTTTTTCTATCTTTACACAACTTCATGGTGGTATAAACAATGCAATTTTTTGCCTGAGATAGTGTACAATTATTACTGAATGTGCTTTCTCTGAAACTTTATATTATACTTAGAGTCATTGTTGTAGATTATGTTCATGAAAATTTTTAAAACTTATGTCAATATAAGTTCAAAAGACTGTATTTTAATGAAACATTTAAATGATGTGGTGGACTGAATGGTAAAGGAGCAATATTTGCTGTGACAGCTACATACTGTTTTTCCACTGCTCATACTTATTTTAAATAGCAAACAATGGCTAACCAACGATTAAATCCAAAAACTGGTGTTAGTAACTACAGTGACTAATATGGATTTCAGTGGCAAATAAATTCATTTGTGTGCCAAAATAGAGCAGAGTATATAGAGTATTCCTGCTACACAGGTGCATTAACAAACAGTGGGAAGTATTCATATCAGAATATCTGTTGATTCACACCATAACTATGTCAGTCATGGGTTACGCCACTGACACTGGCTTGGGACATTCCTGTCTAAGCTAGACTGTTCATTTTTTGAGCACTTTAGTGGCACTAATACAACTCATTATGGGACCATGCTGACATCATCCATCTAAAAAATAAAAAAAATAAATTTGTTTTTTAACTTCAGCTTTACCATGTAATAATTTTTCCTTATGAAGCTGTATAATGTTCTTCGAAAATCAGATGGGAGAAATTGCCATCTTCATTAATATGTTCTTTATGTGCTGGATGGTGTTTTCACATACCACTGCCTTTTGAAAGAATTCTAAATTCCAGTAAATAGCTGAAGTGAGTTGCAAAAAACAGTGGAGATGATAAGCTTGATTTAACATTATTTTGGTAACTTCTTTCTGACTTCTGTCATTTATAATGCCTTTACCCAGGGACAACCATCAAAGAAGTTTATTTATTCTGATAATATAGATGAGAACTAAAAAGCAGAAAGGACAATCGCATCTGCTCAGTGCCAGCTCTGTGTTAACGTGTTCCTACAGCAAAGTGTCATCTCTCTCCTGTCCTCTGATTCAGGAGGAATACAGTTTTCCAGCCTCAATACTTGGAGTTCCATTTCTATTTCTGTTCCAGCTCAGTAGCCAGACCTTGGCACAATTTCTAAGAATGTGCCTGGGTATCTTCTGTGCTTAGTAACTATAAGACTACTTAGCAATAATTGGCAAATCTATGCTATTATGATGGAACAAATGGACATAAAAGGGCAGAGGACATCTGCTGTTTAATTTGTGGTCTTTTCTTGTCAGAGACTTTACAGTAGGAAAGAACTCAGAAATGCTGCATGAGTATATTGAAAAAAGCCACCTATTTTCCAGCATAATCAAGAGCTCAGGAGCAGATTTTCCTCTCAGATTTTGAATTACTCTAAGGAAAAAATTGGCCTAGGACTAAGTCTAAGTAACGGAGGGACCCTAAAATAGGTACTTGAATTTCCTACATAGCCGGTTCAGACTTCAAACGCCAGTAAAGGCCATTTAGCCAGCTGGGTGAAAGGTGCTTATATAGGCAACAAAGATAACTTAAGAAGACATTTTTCAGCTGGCTTCTAAAATATAAATGCTGTTAAAGAATATAAGACTAGATCCTTATTGCCACTAACACTAGAGACAATGTGAAAAAAACTTCACTCTGATTACCCCTGGATTTCTGTATTTATGTAGGAGTTTATTACTGTTTTAATCCTATGCCTGTTCTTTTAAGAAAGCAGTGATGATATAAATAATATAAAATATAAATGACTATATATAAAAATGTTGAAATTAAATACAGAATGGTCAATTCAGAAAAGAAAAATATTGTAGTAATTGCTGCAGGATCAGACACGGCACTGACCCTTGGGGTACACGACTACTTACTGGCCAAACTAGTCTTTGTTTCACTGACCACCACCACCAGGACACAGCCATTCAGCCAGTTTTCAGTCTACCTCAATGTCTCCTCATCCAGTGTATACATCAACAGTTTGTCTGAGAGCATCTCATTGGAGACAGAGCCAAAGGCCAGGCCTTCCTGAAGTCCAGGTAGACGACATCCACTGGTCTCCCTTCATCTACCATGCAAGTCATTTCATCATAGAAGTTTATCATGCTGATTAAGCATGACTTCCCCTTGATGAGGTTCTGTTAACTATTCCTGATGACTTGTCTTTTGTGAGCCTGAAAATTCTTTCCAGGTTTAGCTGCTCCATTACCTTTTCAGGGATCAAGATGAGCCTGGCTGGCATGTAATTCCCTATGTCCTCCTTCTTGAGGATAAGAGTAGAATTTGCTTTCCTCCAGTGTTCAGGCACTTCTCCAAGTCACCATGACTGTCCCAAGATTATCAAGAGTGGCCTCTCAATGATATCTGCCAGATGCCTCAGTGCTGATGTGCACATCCCATCACAGGCCATGGACTTATCCAGTTTGCATTAAATATTCCCTGAGCAGATCCTTTTCCACCAAGGGTATGTCTCCTTTACTTCTCATTTTTCCACAGTAAAAAAAGCAAAGCAAACCAAAATACAAACAAAAAGCTCCAAAACAACTGCAGTCTATAAGTCAGTTCTCTATATATATAAAAAGTCGATTACTTGTGAATATAACATTTTTATGCTTGTTGCAGTCTAATAATTAAGTAAAATAACTTATGAATAATTAAAATAAGATTGAATTCAAGAAAATTCCTTTGTTCGTTTGTATAGGCTGCTGTAGCACACAGGTAAGTAACATAACATTCCATACTGCTGTAGACTTTTGCTGTAAAATTGAAAAAAATCCTTAATGTGCAACACCAGAATGCAGTCAAGGTGAACATCATGCATGGGAAATGAGCTCAGGTATTTGTCCTCTGTGTACTCCAGTTTCATTAGCCCAGTCTGAGAAGCACTGAAACCAAAATGCCACTTTCCTACACTTCTCTTCAGTTATTACTATCAAGCTAGAACGTCCATGGTAGAATGTGTCTTGCCTAATCTGCACAGGGTATTCAGACCACACAGAGAAAGTAATGACAGCCATTGGAAGTAAATGTTATCAGGTTTGGAGCAAGAATAAGCCTTAACTACTTCAATTTTTATGCTGTATTCTGCCTTATTGCAGCTTGACCCATACAACACCAGAGCTACTTTTAAATTGCCATTTGTCTACAGCGAGAAGTGTACTGTCCTTCAGCCCTCTGCACCTTCACTGATTACTGTGATATGCAGAAGACTGAAATTTATGATGTTGCTGAGTCCTTTTCTTTTTGTCAGTAGAAACTCTAGTTTAAGTTTATTTGCAGACACGTACATGGGGAGGTTACCTAAATAATTTTGGCCTTGCAAGACTCCACATCCTGAAGAGTCGTCAGTTACCTGTCAAATTCCATCCACCAACCCCCTTAATCAATCATCTGTTAGATTCTTCACGGCTCCATCAGCAAATGTTACCAGCTTCTCAGTTTGTTATTTTTTACATTCAGCAATTACTTATGTCATGTCCAGTGGTTTCTCCTGATCTATTCACTTAGCTTAATCTCAGGCTAAGGCCATTTGTCTGTGTCCTTTAATGGAGGGATTCGTGGGAAAGTACTCTGAAAAGAGCTATATCAGAATGTATCTTGCAAATGAAGCCACCTTTGGACACTGGTGTCTTAGATCAGTGATGGACAAATCTTTTGCTCTGTGGACCTTTAACAACTAAGAAAACATTTCATAGATTACTAAACAACATTCTCATGATTTAATAGAAAACAGTGGGGAAGCAAAGGCACCACTCTGGAAGTTGAATGGACAAGATTTTTTTGTTAGGAATTGCAGATAAGGGTGAAATCACCATAAAATATATGATTGAAAGCAACTTCTCTATATATTGTAATTGGCTGGACAAGATATATCAGTTAGGCCCATGCTGTTGTTTTCATTCTGGCCAACATTTTTGATTGTAGCTATAGATTGCATCTCTATTCACTTATCAAATCTGTGATGTTAGGAACCTGAGGGAACCTAAAAGTGGCAAAAAGTGAGTAAGAACATGCTAATAATGGACACAAATACAAAGATATGAAAGATAATTCCTATTTATTCAGCTCAGTATCATTGTGACTGGATCAAATTATTCCATAAAGTTTTCCTACTACATTTAAAGGAAGCAACAGCAAAACACCTGTCCATTCTCCATTAGGTCTAATTCTATCGACTTTTCCTCAGATCTGATAAAGAAGCACAGTGCCCCCAAGTTTAGCTTTTTACCACTACATCCATTTAAAAGAGATTACCTCTCCACAGAATTTTGCCTCACTTATCTCTTTACCATCCTAATGAAAAGAGGATTATGAAGAGGACAATGACAATGCTTCCATTATTTTTGTAGAAAACAAAGGCTAATTGACTTAATCTGCAGAATTATCTGGAGATAGGTTACATATTAAGATTAATCTTCTAACTGTGAGGGTAGAGAAGATTACTCAGGTGATGCCCTGGTAAAATTTCGTTATACTCGCTATTAGAACATTCAGTGTATGTCTGTAGGTATTTCAGAATCTAAACTGTTTTTAAAATTATCTTTGTTTGTATAAAGGAGATATAGAAAATAATATATTTTTATGAAAGGAAATGTATAATATATTTCTGAAAGTTATTTTCAACCATGTATTTATATGATGGGATTTTATGTTTTTTCTAGAATTGTCCTTAGAGAATCTATCCCATTCTAATTTAGTTTTGCAAAGTAAGACTTTGGGTCAGTATCTATAAAGGAATAAATATGTCATTTAATTCTTTGGACAGCCCAAAAGTGGATTTTCTATGCCCTTTTTAACTCTATCTTGTTTACTTTTGACCCCATTTAATTAGCAAAACATTTGTTTCAAATCTAACATATAGATAAGGTTTTCTCTCAGATATTAAAAATATTATCACTGTGCATTGCTGTCAGATTTATAGTCCAGTGCCAACCTAGCTGACACAGAATAATTTAGTGCACAGAAGAATCTGAATAGAAACCAAGGGAAGAGCTTGTTTTCTCTAATTATTGAATTGATATAAATTATAATTAACATAACGCTTAGAATATAATTACACTAACATACAATAATTTGTCTTGTGTTTATGGACCATGTCCAATTTACTTGTGTTAACCCCTAACCTGCACATTATGACTTGGCATTATGCATTTGTAATAACAGATGTTCATTTTATTTTTGTAATTACCTGAATATGAGATTTAGGGTAATTATTCATGTAACTTCATTAATAACATACAGTTTCAAAGCATTGCTACAGAAAAAAAGTATCAGTTTGCAAACATTTCCTATACTAAATGTATCTGTGTTTAATTAACTGTAACCTGCTGTTTGAAAAAACAGTGGAAACAAAACGAAATTAGAAATAAACAGGAATTCCAGCAGAGCTATTTCATGCAAAGAATACTAGAAATATTGAATAAATTGCCAAGAGCAGTGATGCAATCAGTATAAATAGATTCATGGAGAAGAAGGGAGAAATTAAAGCTGCATTGACAGTATGGAAGAGTGAGAAGGAAATAAATTTAGAGAGTTTGCATGCTTGGGTCAAGCAACCTGACTTAGTAAGTAATTACTTATTAATGTGTTTCCCTCACCAGGCTTGTATGTAGATTCACAGTTTTACCATCAAAATCATTTGTTCACATAACAAAAGTTCAGACAGGGTCAAATTCAAGGTCCACAAGTTCAAGCTAGGGAAGAGATCTTTCATTCTGGAGGCAGATGGTGCAGCACTTGTTGGGTGACTGGTGATTTGTTTACTATATATGCTGAGCTAGCATTCTTCGTGGCATGCTTAGAGATTTAGAAAAGGAAATAATTCAGTTACTCGGTACAACAAGCCCGCCATAGGTCATGGCCATTAGTGGCCCACTAAACTTTTTTATTTGACAGAACCTCATAAAGGAAAATCTTTTCGCTGATGGTAGCAAAAAAACACATTTAATCCACCACATTTCTTTAATTTAGAGACCTTGGTTTTTTAGAGAAAGTGGACTAATAATTAAGAAAAATAAAATTTTACTTAGGTAATTTTAAAAGTATTTGAAGCTTGGCTGGGATATCATGATATCATCTATATATCTGCAGTAATTAAATATTGCTTTCAGAGGATGGTTTGTACACTAATTGGCAAATGCATTAACTGAGTATCACTCGAATGGATTATAGCATCTCCCTCATTTCTCCTATATAGAAGAGAAAAGATTGTGATTTGGAAAAGGGGGGAAAAAAGCTACAACACTGACTGCTTTCAAAACGTTCCTGAAAGGTTATCAGAAATTTGAAAAAAGTTATGTCAAGAAGCATATTTTGAAAGGTTATTTGCATTTTAATGGATGCACATGAGAGATCAATACAAGTAATTGTTTTCCACTATTCATTCAGTTTTTGCAATGAAACACAACTCAAAAGATCTGTGTGTGTATATGTACAGATATATATATAAAATAAGAGCTTTTTTTGAACATTTCAGAAGCAGGACTATAATAATTTGAATAATTTGTTTAACTGAAAAAAACTCATTGGCCAAAACCTCATTTTGTTCTATGATTTTATTCTTGGAAATCAATTTGGATAACCCTTTTTCTTTTTTTGCTGTTCTTATTTGCAACTAAGAAAATTGTATAAATGCATCTTTCAAAATTTTTAGTGAAAAGTAACCTACTATCATTATTCTGAGTTCCATCTACAGACCCAAGTGATCCACATCTCTGTTCTCTTGATATTTGGCTAAAAAATCAGCATTTTTCCTTAATGTGAGAAAGATACCAAGAATAGAAACTTAGAGGAATAAGTCCTATTTTGTCAAATATCTGCAGGGGTTTTGGAATAATGTCTGCTTAAGATGATGAGAGTTAGCTATGTGCTAGCATCTTGTTTAGGATTGCTCCTGTGAGGAGGGTGCTTACTCATTATCATTATTTATAAAAATATGTGTTTACTAAGGGGTTTTTTTTGTTTATTTCTGTTTTCGTTTTTTGTTTGCTGGTTTGAGTTGGTTTTTTTGGTGGGTTGGGGTTTTTTTAAAGTAATTTCAAAGATATGGGTCAAAGTTATGATACAGGTAGAATTTTTGAATTCAGATTTTCCTGTTTTGCAAACCTGGGCTTACTCCTCCAGGCTATTACTAACTCTTACTATGGCTTAATGAATCATAGCATGAAGTTGGTAATTTATTCAAAATAGATTAGGCCTTCACTGTGTTAGGTGCTTTGTCTCATAGGAAATTTTCAGTGCTTTATAACTAACAGTAGATGATCATAATGCAAGTTGAATGACATATATGCCTGTGTGACTTTTAAATTGCTTGAAAAGACGAGCTATTGATAGACAGCCACTAAAAGTCACTGTAAACAGCTTAGATTGTCAAATTAGGGAACTGTTTATTTGAAAGAGTAGAGCAAAAACTCCCTAACGATTGTACTAAATAAGAAAAACTATTTCAAAACAGTATAATACTGCAGCAGTGCCTTCCATCTTGGGATTATATTTCAATGCTTGTATTTTTTAGCACATTGTCACAAACCCTTAAATCACAGAATCAAGAGACTGTCTGTCAATCAAGAATCTGCCTCTCATATTGCCAGAAGAATTTTTGGAAATGTAAATTAAATGTGCTTTTAAAACTAAAGAACTGAAAGACAATGGGAAAACATACAAAATCTTCCATAAACTTCATGATAGTTAAACAGGTCTATGAGTTTTTAAAACATAACTCACATTTTTGTGACTGCCTCTGGCTGCCTATATACAGAATTGTGGTTCAGTTCACACATATTTCAGGCTTGTCAGTGTGTTTCTGACAGAAGGCTTCTGCTTCCATCACTATTATCCATCACTTATTTTCCTGATTTGGTTTTAATTAAGAGGATATTCCATATAGCCAGTTTTAAATTTTTCTGTGACACTGTCAGTTTGCTTCCTCTTCTTCCACCATTAGCCATCTGAATTTGGATAAGTACACATACATGAAAAGAATTTTAAAGGAATAGCATTAAGTCTACCAAACTGACCACTCAATAGAATCAGCTGGGTTGGAAAGGACCTCTGAGATCATTAAGTCCAACCCTTGATCCAATACCACCACAGTTAGTAGACCATGTCACTGAGTGCCACATCCAGTCACATCTTAAAAACCTCCAGGGACGGAGAATCCACCTCCTCCCTGGGCAGCCCATTCCAATGCCTGATTAACCTCTCTGTAAAGAACTTTTTCCTAATATCTAACCTAAACCTCCCATGGCAAAGCTCAAGACCATGCCCTCTTGTCTTACTGATAGTTGCTTGGGAGAAGAGACCGACCCCCATCTGGCTCCAACCTCCTTTCAGGTAGTTGTAGAGAGTGATGAGGTCTCCCCTGAACCTTCTCTTCAGGGGAGACCTCATCCCCCTCTATAATAGTTACAAAATTCAGAAATATCTGTGGTTCTGATTTTTTTATTTCTTTCTTTCATGTCTCTAATGCAGTCCTTAGCTATGCAACTGTACTGTGGGTTGGTTTGGTTTTTTTCCCAATAACATTTGCTTCGTTCATCACACTACAGGGATCTCCTCTAGCTGAGGCTTTATAGTTAAGGAAGCTACAGAAGTTTAGAAACATGAAGTGGATGTATCATAGGAGTATACTATAGGATCAGGAATGTGATACCAGATGTGAAGACTAGGATCAAAACATTTTGGAAGAAGATCCTAGTTTGTAAGCTTCTGCTGATATTGTTTATATGAAGTAGAACCCAGATTACAGGAGGGATTTCAAATGCCTTTCACACCATCTGTTTATAATAATCCAGGGTCTTTTAGGATTTTGTAAATTTGTCTTTAGCTTTGCCAAATTACCCATATTAAAAAAAAAAAAAAAAAATCATGTTTTTCCCAGTTTGTGGGTGACTTGCTTCCAGGGTAACAGAAAGCTCATTCACACCCATTCATCTCTCCTCAAGTTTATAACTGCAAATTGTCTGCAACTCTAAATTTGCTTTGAAGGATAAGATCTATAACATTTCAAAGTACAATGTTTTTGGTTTTAAGAGAAAACATGCTTTTTTTCTTATTCTATCTCAGCATGCCCATGACTGATATAAGTAAATATTGGTTCAAGACAATAAAAAAGAATTTTGACTTTCATGTTTCAAATTAAATATAAAGTGTGCTTTGAGACAGAAACAACAACAAACAGGTGTCAGAAAAGGGAGAATCTAAATGTATATACAGATCACAAGGGATGTGCTACATTTTCCAAGTGATCTATTTAATTTTGGACATATCCCCCAGTTCCAGGGTACCTAAGCACAGTATGATCCACAGGTTTGCACATTGCTCAAGATCCATGATCAGATCTCAGAAAACAGCAAATACTATCAATAAAACATGAAACAAAGTTAATTACAGGTTTCCATTCAGAGTCACCCTGCTGCTCATGGCCCATTATAATGAAGCATTCCTAATATGTGGGAGAGATTGACAGAGATTTTATAAACTTTCTATTCTTTGAGTTTTCCCTGTGTAATAAGTGCCTTCTGTACACTAGAAAAGTGATTAAGTATCAATTTCAAGTAAAATAAGGAATAAATGTTTAAAAGACTGATGAGACACTATTTTTACTGCTTATGGTACTGTGACTAACCAATGAGTCAGATGAATGCCTCTGTCATTTTAATTAGTCATTGGATGAACCTCTATTTTTCCCTTAAACTCTAATAGTTTTTTGAAGTAACTTAGAACTTTTCAACACTTTTTGAATGATGAGACTAACAACTACTTTTTCAAACGTCCTGCTGGAATAAAAGTGTATTACATGTTTGTCAGAAAGTAAAGTCGTTTTATCTTGCCAATTCCTTTTGGATCAGTGTTTGGATGTCACTGTCACGTCTGGGATACACATGTTTAGAAGTCTAATTTATCTAGTTCTGGTATTCAGAGTTTTACAGACCTAAATAGCTGAAAAGATTTAATTCTACTGCGGTTTTTCTTTGGTCAAATGTAGCGGAAAGTGCTGGTTATCTTTTCCTTCATTTCCATAACCCATTGATTCAATTAGAAAGAATGCTAACTCATTTTTCAGCACATATTCTTGTAAATTGTCTTAATCTAGGACATTAAATGCATGAGGGTATGTGCACGTTCATCTTCTGATGGATTTGATAACCTCACTTAATGAGTTTTCTAAAAATTCACTGCTATATTGAGACTGGAATGGTGATTGCCTGTTCAAATTGTTGCTGTTTGCACAAGGTTCTATAGGTAAATCATCACCTTGGGAAAATTATCCCTTGTTTCTTTGGTTTGTTTTTTCCTGCTATAATTTTTCTTCCACTTCACCAAAATGCCCTTTATGAAACTAATGAAAAGTGTGTTTTTTATCTGTGTTAAACCATATTAGGAATATCCATTGTTAAAATTTCAAGCGTTTGAACAGTTGTGTCAAGTGGTATTGGCTTATTATCTGTTATACTAGCACTCATACACATTTTATTTAATATACCTCAGTGAATTTAACTTTTTTTTTTTTTAATAGCATGGATAAATTTCAGAAAGGAAGTTGATATAGTAAGGGTAACTTACTGTAAGTAACTGTCAGTCAAATTTACTGTGAACCTAGCCAGTGATGCAGCTTTTGCTTTTTCTGGACTGAAGTGGTAAGTCTAGACTTAGAAGTGTAATTGAACCTCCTTATAATGTAGGAATACATAGGGAGAAATGAGGGGTCTTCTCACCACTGTCAGTTCTTCATTGCCCACTGGCCACCTACTCATCAGTGTTGCTAAAGAAGGGCAAGTAGGCTACTGCCTGTAAAATCATATAACTCAGTGACTGTAGGGGTTTCAGGGTCCTTTTTGTGTTTTATTGACATAATGGCAGTCTGATGCACCTGCTAGCTGAAATGGTGTCTTTCTTTTTGGTATTCCGAGTGAATCTGCATTTTTAAATGCTATGAATCATCATAATGGCAAGTAAGTTCCCTCTAGATGCTATGATGCTCTTGGAGATTTCATGTCTCTGTATGACTTTATATTGTCCATTGCTTTGAGCTATACCTCAGTGGCCCACCTTCTTCCCTCTTTAAGTTAAAAGAAGTGAAGATTTGGGAGTAACACAATGACTAAACTGAGATTTCTCTCAGATGTGTCTCTACCTCAATAACTGACATAGAACAATATAGACTTTCAGAATAATTTAGACAAATGTATCTAATCAAACAACTGTCTTTAAATTCTGATGTTACATTAACACAATTTGGTATCTAAAGAGAAAATAGTCATCGTTTCTTCTGGTATAAGTATGTGGTATAAGCACATGTATCTACAGCCACATGGATTTCAAGCTACCATATCCCAGACTCAATGTATATAATATCTATCTTGAAGTCTGGCCTCTATCAAAAATTCATCTAAATAACAGGTTTCATTAACTTCAATATCACATTTCTTAAGAGATAATTAGAGAAATTTTGACATTTATAGTTTTTTTAGTAGAAAGGGAGCTTATATGTGTGGTGTTTGACAGACTAAGGTTAATAGACATAGTTATTTCTTAGTCATGTTGGAAAAATGCATTTCAGAAGCCAGTTTGATTCAGCAGGGTAGTTTTCAGCTGCCTTTAGAAATAACTGTTAAGTAGTAAAATAAGGTATATTAGATTGTACAAATTAGATTTGTTATAAAAGACTAGAAACTAGTTAGACTTCAAATAGTGTTGCTTGTAACAAATTCTAGGAGATTATATGTGAGACAGTGTGGTATGCCTAAAGAAGTTAATACATACTGGCCTGGAGGCCTTTATTTTTTATTACCAAGGAGTGAAAATAAACCTGCTTGTTAGGGTGGAAATTTAAAGGTCAGTCCTCAAATGTCATAAATCATAGATCTAGGAAAAAATAGATTAAGGAAGCCTAAAACACTGGGTCAGCATGAGCAACACAGCAGTGTTGCTTTAATTCTGCAACAAAAAACTGACTCCAGTTATTATTCTGTTCTCAGGGAGTAATTTCATTCTACTTTAGCTCATAAGAAAAACATCACATAATTTATAATTCTAGAATTTTTGATTTTTACTCTCAAGAATGTATAATTATTTTAGTCCTTCCTCTGGTTAAACAGTGTTTAATTTTATTTTTGTCAAGAGATGAGCTGATGTTTCTTGATTTATTTTTAAATCAGTAGAGATTAGTTTTATTTAAATGCATGTATTATTAATAAGTGCATGTTTATTTAATTCTAATTAAAGAAGGGCTTATAAGACTACATGCATTTTGAGAGGTCATTTAGACTGTGATCAACAGGAATCCATAATTATGTCATTTCTATTTCCATGTGTTTACAGTTTTGGAGATTGATGCTTTCCAGAGAAATCTAATTCAGTGCACCAGTACCTTTGCAAAAGATACATTTTTTTCCAATATCTAATCTAAATCTTCCTCGTTGAATGCAAAAGTATTATCCCTAGTTCTGCCTGACACAGACATGAAGAACAAATCTCCTTAGGGAAGCAATATGTATTTATGCATTGTGTATATCATGAATATCATCTTGTAGTTGCCTCTTTTGCCTGTAGTCTTCTGTACCTCAGACTAAGTAATCGAGACCATTCAGTTGTCCTGAGAGGGCTTGCCAATAGGCCTCTCATGGTACTTTTTTTCCCCATGCTTTGTTGTAACTGATAGGGTCTTTCTAGAAATATGATGCCTAGAATTAGAGACAAGGCTGCAACCATGACCTTACAAGGACTTGATAAAGGACAACTTATCTTATAGACTGTGAAGCAGACTAGTTAAGCTCAGCTGTGTTCTTGGGCTAGTTCCATCTATCAGTATTGTTTTATTCTCACTGCCTATAAAAGT